>NC_142649.1:40927196-41078409 GCF_055504915.1 Nelumbo nucifera
CTTTGTGGGTCTCACATCTTACAATATTTAGGCCTAAAGTGGCCATGCAACCCCTTGGGACGTGAACCATTACAGAAAATGTGCCTAAGACTCATTACTAATATAATTAGTTAAATAATCACATGACAATTTGATTAAGATAAAAAATGGGTATGAATCTAAGTATTGAGCACCCATTTTCTTAAGAAGATAATGCTTATCTAATTAAAAATAGAATTCCTAATCCAAATATGATTTGGATCAACTACTAATAGGAGAGTGCTTTATATAAGGAACAAAGAGGGGAGGAACAATTAACTCAATTTTCTCCATCTTCTTGCTCTTTTCTCTTCTCCCTTGCTTCCCACAAACCCTAGTTCGAACCGGTTGTGTTAGAGGCTCATTCTCATCAGTTATTTATTATGTTTTTGGAAGAAAAACATTAGAAGATACTAGATTCACACAACCAAATTGATCCAAGCAAGTCGGGAATCGATTTTGTTGAAATGGTATTGCTGAATCGCCTTTGCACACACAACTGCACCATCTCCAGTTGGAGGCCGATTTTAGGTCTGATATTGGGCATGGACTACTACTTTGGGAGTTGTACACTATGGTCACCGTATTAGATACAATTAATTTTAATTCGGGTTTCAAGTCTAATCCGGTTCAGTGCAAGATCGATCTTTTGAGAAATGGTTCTGCCACTAGATTGGTTTGGTCATGTCTAGTATGACTTCTAACCCTTCCAACAATAGTCACAATGTTGCAAGTCTTTGACTGAAATTAAATTGCTGCAAATTCTCTGAGGTCTTGTATCCCTAGACCCAATCTTTGGCCCAAGTCGTTTTATACAATAAACAATTAAACTAAAAAAAAAGAATGTATAAGTTGGTAAACTTGAGCCTAACTTATTTATTCAGAAAGTTCAAAAGAATTGGATGTAGAACTTACTAAACAAGTCGGTCACACCATGGGAATAAAAAGAAGGTATCCTTGAGTTTCCTGGAATTACAAACTTTTATTTATCTTGGAACATAAGATGATGCAATCTGAACAAAAGAGAAAATAATGGAACAGGGAGCAACCATACAGTGGACACCTAGGACTGCTACTGGTCCAACAAATGGGCAGGAAAAACAAGGGCTGACAATGAACTCAATGTATTGAGGAATTATACAACAAGAGAGGAAGAGGGGATTTGTATTTGATACTGACTTTCACATAGATGGTTAGTCGAGGCTGGCCATCCCTCCACTTATTTATACATTAACACATTTCTAATTAACAAAATTATTCACCATTACTAATCAAAAAACATCTAGAAGATTTGTGAAGTTTTACCTAGCAAAGATTGGTAGAGAAACCTTACCAAAACATATTTAGATAGTTCTGAAGTCTTCAATGTCAATGGATTAACTGATAAAGAAAATTAAGTGATCATATTTCAGCTGCTATTAAGCGCACCAAAATTTACTTGACTCCAACAATTGACATGAGGAATTGAAGCTTGTCGTTTACTTCCACAAGATCAGAAGACTCCTTGAATGAGGCTGGTGGCTCAACTCCAGTGAACACATAAAGTGCCTTGAGCTCCTCTGTGCAGCTTGGATAGAGTGGCTCTTTGTAACCCACTATTTTTCGGATTGCATAAATCTGTTTCCATATCTTCTCCTCATTGCATAAAACCTGCTGAATGATAGAAAAACAAATAATAGTCAGCTATATGTATAATGTCTTAGCTATTTCTAGTTTTATTTATTTTATCCTTACAATGTGATCTTGGATTCTTTGTATTAATTACTTGAGCTCTATTCCCATCACCATCCCCCCCCCCCCCCAAAAAAAAAAAAAGTTGCTTTATTATGATCCTACAAGTTCAAATTCAGTCTAAGATGAGAATAATTGACTTTCAGGTTCCAACTCATGATGGACACCTCTCATTACACATGCCCTTTTCTTTTTGCATTTTAAATTTTTTGGGGGGTTGGGTCTAGAGGTTTGTATAGTAACATTTTTAAGAAAACGGTGCAGATGAATGGTATTTCATCCTCCCCATAGAACAGAAAAAGAATTAAAATCTTGATACAAACATATTATCCATCAGGGCAGGCCCTATTTCCTGGATACGTAGCATTGAATTGGAAATATGATCATGCACAATATCCACACAAATAATTTTGAATGCAATTTGAACACAAATTCCAGGCCAAAAGATATTTCAGCCTTATTTCCATAGAACTCCCGAGCTTTACAACTTTTATTTCATAAATAGGTATCTATGATGCCAGACTGAGCACTTGCATCACCCTGAGCCAATGAACTAAAGATTCTAAGGTCGTCTCTTTTTACCAATTGTATCTTCAAAATTATAGAGTTCAAAATAACAATAAAACACATGTATAATCACACTATCCTTTAATAAAATTGAGTCTGAGATATTACTGTATGATGTTAGATTACTTAAACCAATCTACTAGATGATCAATTTATTTCAATTAACATATTTTCCAAGATAATTAACAATTTGCTTTATTCAAGGTAACCTTGTTACAAATTAAATCACAATTGAAAAATTGATCACTGCTAAACAATTAGACATTTTAATTATCAAGTGCAAGAGAGGTCATAGTTAGTTTACTAAACTTTGTAATTCAACGTGAGTGTTTTTGCTTGTCCTGTTTCTAAGAAATTCAACATCAGATAAAACAAAAACAAAAGCACATCCATAGATGTGCAACTTTTCAAAATAAAGTAAAAACATTTTTGGTTTGACTCAGAAAAATAACCTTGCTTCTGAAATCAACAAAAAGATACATTCAAAAACAACTTGTTTTCACATTTGTAAGGTAGATATTGGCCACTATTTGGTTTGTGTCGCATGCACTAAATATCTGGATCCAGTAGCAAAGAGCTTCTTATGACTGAATCCATGGTAAATAAATGGGAGCTTCTTATGAATGAATCCAGTAGCAATACTAGTATCTGGATCCTACTATGAGTAGTTCTCGCCGAGGTGAAAAAGCAACTTTTGGCTTTACTCACCAATTGTCCAGAACAGCCTTCATATCTTCTAATCACCTCCATTACCTTGTCCAACACCCTCCTTGTTCTCCGAGTAAACACAATGGTGTCATTGGCATATAGGCTATGAACAATAATTGGACAACCTCTAACAAAAATTCCCTCCAACTATTCAGCACTCAACTTTGCAAGATTTCTACTTAGAACTTCTTCTAGGATGAACAAATAGGGTGACAAGGGATCTCCTTGCCAAAGCCCTTTCGTGGATTTGAAATATCCAGTTGCACGACCATTCCACAACATTGAAAATAAAAAATTGTTTTATAGTTTTTTTTAACCAGGGATATCCACTTGTCACAAAAGCCAAACTTCCTCAAAACTACAAACATGAAACTCCAGTTGAGCCTATCATAGGCTTTCGCCATATCAATCTTTAACACCACATTGCCATCCACCACTTTCCTGTCAATGTCGTTTACAATTTCCTGAACCAAAGGTACATTGTCCATAATGTTTCTTCCTTGGACAAAGGCACCTTGCTCATTTGATATAAGTCTAGGCAGAAGAAAAGCAAGGCTACTTGTGAGAACCTTAGCTATAGTCTTATAACAGAAATTACCCAAACTTATAAGACGAAAATCGATAAATGATTCTGGGACTTTACATTTAGCGATAGGTGTAATAAAGGAGTAAGTGTAACTCACTGGCAGATTACCCCCATTGAAGAAAACCTTACCTCAATATAGAAGTGACCAGTCAAACCATTTGGACCCAAGGCACTGTCACAATCCATTGACCGCACCACCATCTGGATTTTCTTAGCTGACGTTATAGCCACTAGAAGATCATTCTCCTCCTGTCTCACCAAACTACAAATAACATCAAGAAACTCATCATCAGGTTCCACACCTTCTTTTGAAAGCACATTAGCAAAGTAGTCCACTGCATTGGATTTAATCTCTGCCATGTCAGTTAACCGGATGCTAGCCCGATCTTTTATTCTGCTAATTTTGTTGCACACCCTGTTCACCTTGATAGATAAATGAAAGAATATGGAGTTCCGTCCTCCTCCTTTAACCATTTAACTCTGGCTTTCTATCTCTAGAAGATTTCCTCTAACTTGTTCACCTCATGGAATCTTTTCCTTTCATCCCTTAGTTGAGCAAGACTATTTTCAGAATTAAGGTGTAGGTGATTCATTTCAGCATTGTGAACTCTATCCTCCACATCTTTAACAACCTACTGGATATTCCAAAACACATCATGATTCACTGTTTGAGCTTAGTCCTCAGTTTATGCAACTTAAGGAAAAGTTTCATTAGTGGCTTTGCATGAATTTCCTCACTCCAACAGTCTCACACCAAATTTTGAAAGCTATCACGATGTAACCACATCTGCTGAAACCGAAACAGTTTAGGGCCAATCTGAACCTCTTTTTCAACTAAGAAAATAAGTGGGCAGTGATCTGAGCAAGTTCTATTTAGGTGAGTAACAAGCTTTAAAGGAGACTTTTGTGCCCATCTAGTGTTAACCAACACAGGTTAAGTCATGCCCATACACAGTCAGTCCCCTCTCTGTTATTTCACCAAGAGAATCTGCTACCCGTATAACCAGTATCCAACAACACCACCATATTAATCATATCAACAAACTCGACCATTGCATGAACATCCAGATTTTTGCCTCCAATTTTTTCTGAACTATAAGTAATCACATTAAAGTCACCAGAAAACAACCACGGCTCAGAAATCACCGAAGCCAAACTGATAATTCCATCCCATAATTCCCTTTTCTCAAATCTTTCACATTTGGCATAGACCATAGAGTTAAAATGGTCACTAGAGGGAGTGTGGACCCTCACAAATAACACCTGTTCACAGTCTTCAACAAGCTAGATAGAGAAATAGCTATTCCAAAACAAGACAATTTTCCTACTAACATTGACAAAAAAATCTGACATATTCAGTCTTCTAGCTACCATAGATAATTTGTTTTCATCAACCATAAATTCAACCACAGATACTAATCCTATGTTATGCAATTTACAAAGTTTCTTAAAACGAATAACAGAGGGATCATTTGCTATCCCTCGAATGTTCCAGAACAGACCATCATTGTAAATAGAGAGTGTAGAGAACATTAATGTGGTCCCCACTATGTTATTTATGTGGTCCCCACTGTGTTTGTTTATTTATGATGGTAGTTAGTTTCAGTTAGCAGTTATTTCAGTTGGTAGTTATTACTTCTTTTATTATTTCTTTTGCCATGTAAGCAGTAGGGGTAATTCAGCCCTTTTACTCTTTATTTTATTATTAATATAAATAGTTGACACACTCTTTCAGCCCTTTTACTCTTTTGCCATGTAAGCAGTGGGGCGACAATTCTAGTCGACACACTCTTTCTGAATTCTTCTCTTTGTATTCTCCTTCTCTTCTTCTCCTCTTCTTCTCTCCTTCTCAATCTGTTTTCTTTGTTTATTACACATTATACCTAGTACTGATTGTAGTCCTATTCGACTACTTGGTATCAGAGCCAACCTAGGAATTCTCATGCTAGTCTAATTAGGCTGACTACATGAGAACTTGCTAGGGTTGGAAGTTTCAGCAAAGATATATTCATCGGCTGGTTCTTGGAGGTTGCTGGCAGTGTGCAATTGTTGCCCAAGGGTTTGTAGGGCCTTGGAGAGTGTTCAGCGATCAGGAAGAATCAAAAGAAGGGAAGAAATCTCAGTTTTAGGGTTCAGACCTTGGTTTGAAGGTGGAAGCTAGACCTTTCTGAGTAAGTTAATATTTGTTCTTGAGATCAAACCTAAAACAAAATCTTTATTATTAATCTGGGAGGTGCGGCTGAAAGATCTTTAGTTTTCTCCTGAGTTTTTAGGGTTTCTTTCTTGACCTACGATCAGTTCTACGATTGAAACCCTAAAGTTTATGATTGATGCCAATTCTAGGGCAATAATTAGACCAGTTTCAGCATTCAAGATTGAGTTTTCTGCTTTCTGGAAAACTAACAAACCTGATTCAATATTTCTGGGTAGTGACTGAACCTTCTAGGTCAGCTGTTAAGCAAATTCTGGGTGTAACTTCACCTATTTCAGTTCTAAAAGGGGTTTTTTGACCTTGACTTGAGAAGGGCTGACAACAATGGAGTTTAAGAATCAAGGGGAAGGTTTTTTGGGGGTTGGTGATTCTAGTAGCATGCCTGAGAACAATTTTCAGATTACCACTGTTAAGTTTGACGGATCAAACTACTTGGAGTGGGCCCAATCAGCCATGATGGCCATTGGGGGTAGAGGGAAACTGAATTATTTGTTTGGGGATGTGAAGGAACCAACTAAGGAAGACCCAACCTATGCCAAATGGGTTCAGGAGAACTATTTGGTTATGACATGGCTGTGCAACTCTATGCAGCCTCATATCAGCCGAAACTATTTGTGGGCAAAAACAGCTAAGGAAATTTGGGACATCATGAAAGAAATCTACTCCCAATCCCTTAATGTTGGTAGGGCTTATGAGCTGAAATGTGAAGTTATTAACCTTAAGCAAGGAGAGAAACTAGTCTCAGTTTACTTCTCAACCTTGAAATCCTTGTGGCATGAAATTGACCACCTAGAAACAATTGAGTGGGAAAGTCAAAAGGATGCACAGGTTTACAGAAAGCAAGTTGAAACTAATAGGGTGTTTGAATTCCTAGCTGGTCTGAATTCTGAATATGATATTGTGAGACAACAACTTCTCACGAGAGAAAGTGTGACCTTATCACAAGCCTACTCAGTGCCAGTGAAGAGAGTATGAGAAAGGTTATGTTGCAGCATCAGCCTTTTGAATCAGCCTTGGCAACAGTTAAACCAAAGTTTGGGGGTGATAAGGAGAGGGATATGAAGAAGGAAGATAAGAGGAACCTAGTATGTGAACATTGCAAGAAACCTAAACATACTAAAGACATTTGTTGGAAGTTACATCCACATCTAGTTCCAACAAAACTTAGAAACAAAAAGGGAAATGCCAATGTAGCTGTTACTACTAATTGTGCAACCTCATCGGGCATAAGAGCTACATCCCTTGACACCTTAGCTGCTGTCCGGGCTGCTCTGACTCAGTTGGAGAGTGAAGTTGGTAATTCAGCACCATTATCTCAGCCGTCAGTCACAACATCTGCTCCTCCCACTTCAGCTTTTGCTCATTCAGGTACATGGGCCTCAGCTTATCATGCTTCAGCCCCAAGTAACACTTAACCTTGTTGGGTGATAGATTCAGGTGCATCTGATCATATGACTGGCTTGTCCTCGCTGTTTACTACCTATCACTTATCCTTTGGAAGAGACAAAATGTCTATTGTTGATGGCTCTCTTGTTCCCATTTCTGGCAAGGGAGACACCAATATTATGTAAAATTTTCAACTTTTTAATCTATGGGTTATGGGATTGTTTCCCAGTCCTCTTGCATTCCAGAATAAAATATTCATAAATTAAAGAGATGTGAAAGACATACCTAGACCCCCTTGGGATCTAGTAACCTGTTTTTCACCAACCTGGGCATTGTATTATGTATGAGACCACATAATTGCCATAATATGGACGTAAATCATTACAATCAATAGATACACTTGGGGAAGTCTATCCTGATAAGATTGTTATTCTCATACTGGCTAAGGTAGTGGAACAATGGGTCTCAGTTGTTCGGGCTGTAACCTAAGGTGTAAGGGTGAGTGTTTACATGAAACGTTGAACTAGACCAAACCAGGAATGTGCTTGTACTTTATGACAGTTGGAATAACTGGGTGTTACTTTTAATCTCTAAACTTGATATTGATATCAAATTAAGTATTAGACTTGTTTATCTTTGATATGCCAACCAATGAGATCATTATGGGTCAAATATCTAATTCTGTTGGGATATTCAAGGATGATATGTCAACTGATGATTAATGTGATAGGATCTGCTACTATGTTATGACGTAGAGAATATTTTGTACAATTTTCTCTTTGGAGTCCTGAATCAACCAATAGTAGAATTATTTGAATCCTTAAGGAAGAATCCAATGGTGTTGAAAGTTGGTCACCATGTCATAAAGACAATGAGAGAAAAGTAACTTCCATTAATGTGGAGTTAAGTATTATTACCAGAGAGATTAATTACAACTAATTAATTGAGCTATATTGACTTGATTATCACATAATGGTTGAACCAGATGACTTGGGCCATTAGGGTGATAAGGTCCTAAGTAGTTTTAAGTGTTTAGATACTTAGTGTTTTTGGTAACTTAATCCCATAACAGTTAAGGTTGAATTATCCTTGTTAGCTAATTAAATAATTAAGTGGCTGGCCCCACTAGCTTACATAAAGCATTTGACATGTTGGCTCTCCCGTTAAGTTGTAGGTCCCATGCCATACAAGATATGATCTCCCAATTAGACGAGTTTTTGGAATTATTAAAGTTTTAATGGATAATTAAAAATCTGACATGAGAATCCAAGTCAAACTATTCAGTAGATAATCTAGTATGACTAGGATTTGGCTAGTTTGACTAGCTAGTTAGATTCCAATCTAAAAAGATAGATCACAAGATCAAGACTCTCTTTCCAACTTAATCATAAACATGTTAGGAGTCATAGATAGACAAGGAGATGGCTCTTGCATCCCTCCACAGTCTATAAATAGGGAGCAATAGGAGAGGATCAAACCATGCAAGTTCTCTCCATCATTGTTGCAATTGATCTAACCTTGCAAGACCTTTTTAGCTAAGGTTTTGAACCCCATTAGACCAGACCTGCAAGACAATATTTGTAACATTGTTCTAGACTAATTTTGGGTAAATAATATCACCCACACTCGTGTGAAAGATTGGACCTTTCCTATTGTGAATTCGGGAAAAGAAATCCAAGATTGCAAACACATAGTTGCACCATCTTCAACCAGTGGCAGTGATTCGGGAAGATTCAAGCTTGGGTGTGAACACCACTTCAATTTCTCCACACGTGGAAATCATAATTAGGTAGTTTACTCAATCTTGATCCAAAATATTTGATCTTTCTTGATGCAAGAACCCAAATGATCCAAGGAGAAAAACCGGTTTTTGTCTTGTGTGATTTCAGCATTAGAGTTTCTAGAAAATTTTGAAAAAATCTACCTCTCTAGTTGCTAATGTTTTTGCACAATATGATCATTAGATGATCATCTTTAAATTTAGAAAATTAGTTCAATGATAGAAAGAATGTGGGCTTGACTAACATTGAGATATTATACCTATTTAGGGATGATGAACATTAACACCCAATTGATAGATATCACCCAGCAGAGATGCAAAAGACTTACCACAGCTACAATGAAAGGACCCATACTACAAAAGATTAGAAAAATAAGTAGAGCTACTGAGGAGTGGTTTCACACAACTCATCAAGTGATATGGAAAAGTTTTTGTAGCATCTTAATGGCAGAAAGAGGATTCAGATCATTGCTAGTGGATGATATATATTTGCATTGATGGTCTTAGAGGATAATATATGCCATACATTTTTTATGGCTTACCAGATGCAAGAAAACAAAATATCCATGGGATGTTAAAACTTTTGAGGCCATGGTACTATTATAATATGATTAAACATCCGTGAAAGGCTAATCATGACAAAGTCGTATCCTAATCCTGATAAGAAATGTTGATGAGTTCATACGGGATTACTGTTATAAAAGTTGAAAATTTAGTCTTTACCCTGCAGTTGACACTACAATATGAACTCATGTTAATTGAAATATAAGGTGAAATGTTGCTCATGAAGGTCAAATCAGAGAATAGAGCTTACTACTAAAGGTTTCCAATAAAATGTGATTATTGAAGCTAAATGCTACCAAGCAAAGAAAAAAAAAAACTTAGTAGATTTTCTTCCTTACGTTGAAGAGGTCCATAATTAGCTTTAGTATTTTCTAGCATGTATTATAATGCAGAGGTAGGCTGTTTCTTGCCATCCATCACAATAAGAACCTATTTTATCTAATTTACATATTTTAGAAAAGAGCATGTTATAAATGTACATGTTAACTGTAAAGCTTCATAAATCACAAATAGGAATACGGTGAAGAAGATATATATAAGGTTCAGTCTCTATTTGAATACAGACCTATATTATCATGGTATAAGGAACCTGGGTACCCTACTGTTACCAGTTCCAAGATGAACTTCAACCTAGATGATCTAAAACCAACCAGGCAGTAGTCACTTAGATTGGATATTCACTATATCCAGATCCTAGCAAGTTGCCCATGAATTGAACAAATCTAAGCATGCACACTACATAGAACACAAGTGGTCAATTTAGTAGTAAGGTACCAGTCTAGCACATAGCAGAAAGGTTCATGTAAGAAACACATGGATTTAACCCTAACCTCATTTGAAGGAACCTTCTTGGAGAATGAATCATCTCCATCAAGAACATCAAATCCACGTTCATCAGCAACCTCTCTTGCATATTCTTCATCTGAAGGAGACTTCTCTTTCATCTTCTTCACATGGACTCTATCTTCTATATCTACATTTTCCTCAGAATTCTTCTCTTGCATCAACACCTTCGTCTCTGTTGTAGGTTTTTTCTCCTTGTCTACCATGCCATCCGCAATTGCCTCATCTCTTCTTTCTTTTTCCATTTCTCCCACATATTTTACTGCTTTGACCTTCTCTTCTTGGACATAATGCACATTTTTCTCATCTTTTCTTCTCCCCATCATTCCTATCAATTCTTCTGCAGATAATTCCTGGTTTTCTTGGTCAATTTCCTTCACTATACCATTAATCTCTTCAGTTGGCATCTCCTCTTGCACATTCTCATCAACATTCTCATTTCTATGTTCTTCCTCAATTACCTTTACTCCTGTTAGCAGTTTCTCCTCTTTTTCTATGGAAACAAAGACAGCCCTAGTTCCCTTTTTTACTCCAATTGTGTCCATTTCAGGACTGTCCTCTTCTTCAGCCTTTTCCTCATCCCTGAGTTCAACTGATCCCTTAATCTCAGTTGATGATTTCTCAATTCCTACTCCAAGCCTATCCAAGTTTTCCTCAACACCTTTTTTCACTCCCTTGTTCACAAGTAGTGGTATTCCTTCTTTCTCTGCAAGGTTTCCCTCATTTTCCTCATCTCCCCTTGTTCCAATTGTTCCCTTAATCTCAATTAAAGCTTCATTTCCCATAACAATATTACTAATAGTATAATCCTCACCATATTTTGCCCCTATTGTTCTCTCTATCCCTTGCAATGGAGTTATCTCCTCTTCAATAGTATCACCAGCATTTTCCTCATCTTTGCTAGCTTCTTGTGCCACCCTTAATGTTATCTCCTCATCTCCCCCCTCACCCACAATGGTTCTTATCTCTTGCAATGGAATATCCTCCTCTTCAATGATTTCATCCACAATTTCCCCATCCTTACATTCTTTTTGTGTTGTCCTTACCATTATTTCCTCATTTTCCTTAACTCTACTTTCTTTTTGTGTTACACTTACCATTATTTCCGCATTTTCCTCAACCCTATTTTCTTTTTGTGCTATCCTTACTATTATTTCCTCATTTTCCTCAATGTGTTGTTTTCCTCTCCCATTCACATCAAATGGTATCTCCTCCACCAATACAAGGTTTCCCTCATTTTCTTCACTTCCCCTTATTTCAATTGTACTCTTTGTCTCTATTAAGGGTTCATTTTCCATAACAAGATCACCATTAGTATAATCCCCATCCTTCCCAATTTCCCCGATTCTTCTCCATATCTCTTGTGCTGTACCCTCCTCTTGGATAACAAATCTGGTATTTTCCTCATTTGTGACTTCTCCTTGTTGAACCCATACCGGTGTCTCTTCAGCTTCTCTTCCACCACCATTTTCCTCAACAACTTGTTTCGTTCCTTCATTCACATCCAATGGAAACTCTTCTCCCTCCACAAGGTTTCCCTGATTTTCTTTTTCTTCCCTTATTTCAATTGTAACCTTAGTCTCTACTATTCTAGCAGTATAATTCTCATCTATCATCGCCCCAATTGTTATCCCTGTCGCTTGCAATTGAGTGCCATCCTCTTTAATAATATCACCAGAATTTTCATTACCTTTACTTTCCTCTTGCATTGATTCTTCTTCTTCCCCTTTTACATGCCCATCCATGTCTTGTGGTGATTCTTCTTCTTCTCCCCCTCTGAAACCTCCTCGAGATTTCTTATTTTCATTTTCTGCAAACCCAATTGATTCATCGCGCACTCCATTCTTATCTTCATCTAAGTTAATCCTCATTTCCACCTTTGTCTTTGTGCCTTCCATAATCTCTTCTTCTTCCTCCATATTCACTCGTTGTCTACAATCACCACCTTCATCAGCAGGGAATGCATGGCATTCCAACAGTGGATGAGGAGAAACAGGGCTAGAGAGCAACTTACTCATGGCCTTTTCTGTGCAAGCATAGCTGGCGAGGAGGAGCCCGAAAGGAACTGAACAGACAATCCCCAACGCCGAGAACACCACCAGAGGAGGCAGAACAAACGGTACAGATGACACCGCCACTCCTGTAATCGCAATTTTCTTCCCGAGCCGCCATCCTTTCTTCAAGATTTGACTCACTTTGCTACTTTTGAATGGTACTTCTTGAACTGCCTTTTCCTCGCGCTGATCTTCCATCCTATCATGCAACACAACCAAGGAAACAGAGAAGAAGCTAGTTCTCTTGATTCGTTCTCATCGTCTAACTCTGCATTTGCAAGAGAGAGAGATGGTGAGGGTATGAGCAAGGTTTGATCGGAGGATCTGTGGATTGTGAATGTAGCCCTTGATAGTTGCTGAGGAGAACCTTAAGCGGTGACTGAATGACGGCATCATGCATGCAGAGAGAGAGAGAGACAGTGAACTTCAACGTGGCTGCTAACAAGGAGGCCAGCTTCAGAGGTTGACGAATGCCCTGCTCTTTCTGCATCATTTCTCGTGACACGTTTGCCTGCCTTTAGAGAAAAGGAAAGATAGTCTCACCACGTGTCGTTCAGTTATGATCCAACGTCACCAAATAATAGCCACGTGGAGAATCGTTACGATTGACATTCATCAAGCCCATACATTCCAATCCTTAATTTTCAGAAGAATCCAAACCTCCAGTTAGTCACGATTTCTGCAACAATTTCTGTCCAAACTTAAGCCCCGTTTCCTGTCTTAAGGTTACTATCCGTTTGGGAGGGCTAGGTGAAGCATTAGTTGAGTTGAGTTGAGCTGCTTTGTAGAAATCGCTAAAAGTCTGAAACAAGTTTAAGACCCTGTTTAAAAGGGCTAAACTGTAGATTCTGATAATTTGATTTTGTATTTCCTTTTGGACAAACAGAAGAAGACTTCACCGAAAAAAGAAATAACAGAGTTCAAGCTACAATGCTAGATAGAACAAGTGATAGAGGCTCAGTTGGAAAAATCTCTGGCTGGTTGTAGCAAGACTTGGAAAAAATCCTGGTGTCATCAGGGTTGTGAATTATGGGTTTTGGGAACCAGTTGCCCCCATTGTACGTGTGGGCCCTTTCATGCTAGAAATGATCAACTTAATGAAAAGACTTTCAAATTTAAACAATCTTCCCAAGACCAATTAACACCTAAGCCAATTTTAGGTTGTATTAGGCTTAGGTTAAGTCGGTTTTGAGTTGGCAAACTAGGCCTTTGACCTTCGTATGTGGCAGGTCCCAATGTCCATGGATGGACTTGGGTTGGACCTTAATTTTACCAATCCATCCAATTTATACCTCTCCTTCATAGAGTAAGGTTCTGATTGGCACAGCTTAAAAAAAATAAGTACTTTTAGTGCTTATTGTGTTTTAGAAGTCAAAAGAACTCCCTTAAATCAAGGTTCAAAGTATCAATACGTATCATGCCAGTAGATTTCCGATACGCTTTTACAGGGATTGTATTGGTTTAGAGGGCAGTCGGGATTTAAATCGATCCCTCTGAATTGATTTTGAAAAAAATAAAAGCACCGACATAGGCCGATACGTTAGACAGTGTATGTCCTTAGCTCCAATCAACATGATGTACATTGTGATATTTATTATAAATGAATAAAGTACATATTTGATTCATGTTATTATGGTGTTTTTCTTCGTAATACCCTTAAACTAGACACATATGAGACTCATGTTAGTTTAGAATCTTTACAGCCGTTGGATAGATCTAAGGAGATTTATCCTACCAGGTTTAAACTGTTTAAATAACACCTATTTATATCAAAATATCTCTAGGTTTAAACTATATATTTATGAATCCATTATTCAGGCCAAGTAGGTCGATGGTTTAACCACCTACTAGGTCACCGATCCCTAACCAAGTGACACTGATGTACCGTCAAGTTGGTTGGGGTGGCTTGTTTCAACTGTCAGGGTGAGACCTGAGGTACATGTAGTGTGGGTTTTCTTGAAACCTTGAACCGGACCAAAAATCCAGTATTGCTCTGGACATTGGAAATAGATGGGCAAAACTGGAATGTTACACCTGACCCTTAGACTCGATTATGATATTGCACTAAGTGTCGGATTGAGCTGTCTTTGATGTGCCAATCAATGAGATCATTAGAGGGGGTCAAAACCTGGGTATGTTGGGATAGTTCGAGAATTCATCTGAATGAGTGATCATAGTGACAGGATAAGCCCCTTTGTCGGACAAAGTGAATGATCGGCGATGCACTCTCTAATGGAAACCTAAACTGCCGACAATTGATTTCAACCATTGAAATTTGTTTTTGCAAAATATATTTATATAGAGATACACACACACACGCATATATTTATATAGAGACACACATACACACACACACACACACACATACACACACACACACACACATACACATATATTTATATAGAGACACACAATATAGAGACACACACACACACACACACACACACACACACACATACACATATATTTATATAGAGATACACATACACACACACACACACACACACACATATATATATATATATGTATATATATATTATGGTTTCAAAATGTTTGCAAAATGTTTTAATTCCCGAGATCCATGTGAGTAGAGAGTGCATCACTGCACCTTGCAACCGAGGGAGATGTCCTCTTTTGTCGAGCAGTGTTTGATCATTATGGGCTGAGAGGTTGAGTGTAAGACCATTGAGAGTTATACCTGATAGGCTAATCTTGCATCTGCCCATAGTCCTTAGGCCTTCATAAGATGACTAGACTCAAGGACCATTTAGTGTAAATGTTGGGTTCATTAAGAGCCCATAGTGATGGACTCAGGGTTCACTGTATTTAGCAGTGAATTCGGACAGGCCTTGTAACAAAGGCTAGTCTGAACCCATGTGGCTGATGTGTAGATCAATGATAGGGCCCTATGCCATACAAAGAGAGCCAATCTAGCCAGCATTAAATAAGAAGTGGGCCTGAAAACTTAATGGGCCTAAAAGCCCATTTCGAACTGGGTTAATTAGATTAATCAAATAGGGGCGGGTTTGGGATTTGGATCAACAAATAATATAAAGGATTATCCTTATCCACTTAAAAGAATCCAGATCCAAATAAAGATTTGGATCAAGGAACTCCTAATTTGATTAGGAAAGCTGATCATTATCTGTAGATAAGATAAGGGATTATCCTTATCACTTAAAGAGTCTAGATCTAAATAAAGATTTGGATCAGGAAACTCCTAATGAGATTAGGAAGTTGTCTCTTTAAGGCTATAAATAAGAGAGCAGGGCGAACCTTGAAGACACACTCACTCAATACAGAGAGAAGATAACTCAATTAGACTGATCTTGCCTTCAGCTCTTTTTCTTCCTGCTCTTGCCGCTCTACGCTGTTCGATCTCCAGTTCTTAGATTTGATCAAGATTCGATCTTGATATTGTTTCTTGTCAGAAGAAACAATTTAGAAGTTGTGCTCCCTATCCCATTTGATTCTTGCTGAAGAATTAGTAGTTCTTTGTGAAGAACTACCTGCTGATCCTGCCTTATCTCAAGTTGTGTCATCTTTAGTGGAGGGAGGATTTGGTACACTCTTTTGGCATGAATACCTACGTTGGGAGGAGCATTTTTGCGTGGATTCCGTATCAGGTATATCCCTTCCTAATTTTGGTTTTAGATTTGGTCCGATTTGGTTACAAGACCAAACCTTGAAAATGCAGTTTTCTAAATTAGGAATAGGATTCCCGGATGGAAATAAAGAAATTTTTGAAATTTTGCCCAATCTTCCTACATGGTTCGGCCATCCATATGATGGATCTCCCATCCATTCAAATATGCCATGCCAACATATAGACTTTTGTTGATATTTAGAACCTTGCCTCAAATATTGCTTGGTGAAAAAGTAGTAGTGGAAAAAGCCCATTTGAAAAAGCAATTGACGGGTAGTTTGTGATTCCAAGAAGTGATTTTTCATTTTCTCATCCTAATTTTTCCCATTTAAATATTTTAAATACCTAAAATGCCCCCATCTACTCTAAAGCCCTCGCCCTATCTTCTTCCTCTCTTTTTCCTTTCCATTCTCACTACTTGGAGTGACGGAAGGCTACAACAAAGTTCCATTTCTGGCCATTTTTTCTTGTTTTTGTTCTTAAAAAATTAAATGAATATTGATTCTCACCACTCCATCTCACCCCTTCTTTATTTTTTTTTTCTTTTATGCTTATCTGTTTCGAATCAAACACCTATAACAGTGGGTTTTGCGACGAACAAGGTATGATTCATACATTTTCTCCTTTTGTCACACAATGAGCATGGATTGATTGATTGATTGTCATTAGAAAGGTTGGTTTGTTTTTCAAATTATATTCAGTAACGTGGTTTGGAGTCAATTAGACTATATAGAACATGTATGAAAACCTCGATGGACTTGGCAATTTTTTGGCATCAAAGAAAATCGCGTTTAATAGGCGTAAAATGTTGTTTAACCAAGCAATGTTGATAAATATGTGCTTTTTTCCATTAGAAAAAGCACCTTGGATTTTAAGTGCTTCCTAAAAGTGTAAAGAAAGAACAACGAGCACGGTTGACATGTTCCCCTTTGTTAGGGGTGTTAATTGGACTAGATTTGGTCCAATCTGATCCAGTCCAATGTCAATTCATTATAAATGGATCTGGCCCAACCCATTCCAATGAATGTTTTGGATTAATTTGAACCAGTCCAATTTAATGTCTGGACTGTCTAATCTGTTCAAATTCATTTTAATTTAGATTGATTTTAATCCAAACCTGATCCATTAACACATATATTCTTATCTTATGTCAATGGATCAGATATTGACTTACTACGGATGGATCAGGTCCAATCCGATTTAATAAATATTTTGAACCGAATTGGTTAAATCCAATATATATTGTTGGCCTGTCCAATCCATCCAAAGTGCAGCATATTGGCACTTTGCATTAGTAGTTTAAGCACTCGTATCAGGAGAGCTATGTTGTGGACAAGAGGCAGCGTACAAATAGAGGCCCCGGGCACGGGTCTTACTCCCGACAAGACAAGAGAGACGATGGACCACCACCACCCCATCTCAACCTTTTGGATGCAACAACCAACAAGGGATAGGTAATTTTAATAATGAATAAGTGGGTAGAAGATAGGGTAATTCGGCTATCTCCCCCTGCACCCCACATCGACTTAGAGAGAGATAAACATCACAAGCATTGGTGCAAATTCTACCAAAACACCACGTGTGACCTGATGGAGTACTTTACAAGAAATCTTCGTAGCAAAGGTGAAGTTGGATGAATTCCTAGGAAGATAATAATCTGCACATGTAGATAGCAACCCCCTCCCTAACCATATGCAAGGAGATCACATTAATGTAGTTGGCATTGTTAACTACATTTCCGCCTCCCTAGAAACACAGGCCTTACGATTTCAGCAAAGCAACGAGCTAAACTTCTTTTGCAAAAACAGGAATGACAAAACAGTTATAAGCACAAAAGTATGAGTGGTAAGTTTGGTATCAATGTATGCATTTCAATTGATGGGCTTTCCAAATTGAGAAACTGCAGGAGTGTACTTGTTAGATAATTGCCCTTAATTCCGATTAACTTGATGTACATTATAATATTTATTATAAATGAATAAAGTATATATTTGATTCATGTTAATATGGTGTGTTTTTGTGTAATACCCTTAAATTGGACATTAATGAAACTCGTGTTAGTTTAGAATCTTCACAGTTATTGGATAGATCTGGGGAGATTTATCCTGTCAAGGCTGACACTGATGTGCCGCCAAGTTGGTTGGGGTGGATTGTCTCAGCTGCCAGGGTGAGACCTGAGGTGCATGCAGTGTGGGTTTTCTTAAAACCCTGAACCAGACCAAATTCCAGTGTTGCCCTGGACCTTTGAGATAAATGGACAAAACTGGAATGTTACACTTGACCCCTAAACTCGATTATAGTACTGCACTAGGTGTTGGATTGGCCTGTCTTTGATATGCCAATCAGTGAGATCCTTAGTGGGGGCCAAAGCTTGGGTATTTTGGGGCAGTCTGAGAATTCACCTGAGTGGGTGATCATAGTGACAGGATCAACCCTTTTGTCAAACAAAGTGAATGATTGGGGAATGCCCTCTCTCTGATGGAAACCTAAACTGGCGGCAGTGGATTTCAAATGTGTTTGAAATTTGATTTTGCAAAATATATTTATATAGATATATACTTATATATTATAGTTTCAAATTGGTTTGCAAAAGGTTTTAAATCCCGGAATCCATGTGAGTAGAGAGTGCAACATTGTACCTTGCAGCCGAGGGAGAGGTCCTCTCTTGTCGGGTAGTGTATGATCATTAATGGTTGAGAGGTTAAGTGTAAGACCATTGAGAGTTATACCTGATGGGCTAATTTTGCATCTACCCACAGTTCTTGGGCCTTCATAAGATGGTTGGACCCAAGGACCACTTAGTATAAATGTTGGGCCCATTAAGAGCCCATAGTGATGGACTCAGGGGTTCACTGTATTCAGCAGTGAATTCGGCCAGGCTTTGTAACAAAGGCTAAGCTGAACCCATGTGGCTGATGTATAGATCAATGATAGGGTCCCACGCCATACAAAGAGAGCCAAGCTAGCCAGTATTAAAAGGAAGTAAGCCTGAGAGTTTAATGGGCCTAAACCCCATTTCGAATTGGGTTAATTGGATTAATTAATTAGGGGCGAATCTAGGTATGGATCAGTAGATGATGATAATAGGATGACCCTTATCCACTTAAAGAGTCCAAATCCAAATAGAGGTTTGGATTAGGAAACTTCTAATTTGATTAGGAGTAGCTGATCTTGATCTACAAATAAGATAAGGGATTATCCTTATCACTTAAAGAGTTCAGATCCAAATAATGATTTGGATCATGAAACTCCTAATCGGATTAGGAGATCATCTCTTTAAGGCTATATATAAAGAGTAGGGTAGACCTAAAAAATAACATATAGTTTGACTGTTTCTACCTTAAGTTTTCTCTCCCTGCTCTTACCGCCCTACCCTGTTCGATCTCCATTTCTTGGAACTGATCAAGATTTGATTTTGATATTGTTTCTTACTAGAAGAAACAATTATGAAGCTGTGCTCACTACCCCATTCGATTCTTGCTAAAGAATCAAAGGTTCTTGGTGAAGAACTACCTACTGATCCTACCTCATCCTAAGTTGTGTCATCTTCAGTGGAGGGATGATTTGGTACACTCTTCGGGAGTGAACACCTACGTTGGGAGGAGCTTTTTGCGTGGATTCCGTATCAGGTATACTTCTCCCTAATCTTGGTTTCATATTTGGTCCAGTTTAGTTACAAGAATGAACATTGAAAATGTAGTTAATTGGGAATATGATTCTCGGATGGGAGTAAAGAAATTTTTGAAATTTTGCCCAACCTTCCTATAGGGTTCGGCCATCCATATGATGGATATCCCATCCCTTCAGTAGTGTTGCAGAACTGTGAAACCGAGAACTTGTAGAGAGAAGGAGGGCTAAGTCGTGCCACTTGGTTACTTTCCTTAAAACCGCATTCACCCCTAAGGTGTAGCCGGATTATTGCAAATTGGTCGCCAAGATAAAACAGCCCAAAGGCCACTGGTAGGCGTGCATCACTTACCAGACCTCTGCGAACCAAAAATAATGATGCTCAGATTGACAGAGAAGAGACGATTGTCGGATGTACTATTGTGAGAAACTGGGTCGACCAACATTCATTTTATAGTGTTTTCAGTCACTTGAATGGACATAGAAGTGTCTTTTCAGACAGAGGCATCTTCAGAACAGTGCACATGTTCGAAGAGACACAAAGAGGAAGAGATATAAATGGACAAGAAAACGTTTAAAAAAAATAAATTTAAAATTTAAAAGTTTAATCTAGTCAAAAACAAAATCATCCAGTGTAGCATACACACACCCACACCCTAACCCGGGTTGGCTCGATGGACGTACGTGAAAAGCACCCCCACCCCCCCTCACATGCATGAGAATATCTATAGTGCTTTCCCCTTATGGGTCCCTACCCATAGAGAAAGCAAAACTATAGATATACTCCACCTCTATTCCTTTTCAAAGCAATGTGGGACAAGGAGTCTTCCCATGCATTCAAGAGAGGGAAGAGGAAAAGACAAAGCTCAAAAATATAAGGGAGGAAATTTTGAATCTCCCTCCAACATTTAGAACTCAAATGGTGATTAACTCATAACGGAGTATACTTTCATCTAGTGGTGGCAATTTGGCGGGTTGGGTAACTCAACCCATTTAACCTGCCAACCCGTTAATGACCCATTTCTATAAAATTAAATGGGTTGGGTTCAACCTAAACCTGCTTTAACTCAATCCAACCCACCCAAACCCATTAATCTTATATTTATGTACTTCAAACAAAAAACTAACTCCTTAACAAGTAAGTTGGTCATAGCTTAGTGGTAATAGTGGTTGCTATTTATATAAGTGGTGAAGGTTCAAATCACATTACATGCATGTTATTTTTACACAAGCAACAAAGCCATTTAACTATGTTCGGGTTTCGGATTTGATGAACCACTTAGGTTCAAACTGGTTAGACCAACTAAAACTATTTAATTGGATTGTCTTCAATCTAATCACATCAAGAGTGGTTGAACCATTTAGATCCGGATCAGTTTGGTCGGGCCAGACCCCAACCGAATCGGTTCAGACCGGTCGAATCAAACCCTGACCAGGCCGGTTCAATTCAATCAGACCAAACTAGACCGGTTCAGTCAATGGCGGATTGGCTTGGGTCGACTCATATCAGGTTTGTGCATGGGTTTGGGGCCAAACTGACTGGCCCGAAGCGGGTCAAAAGAAGTAAATCGGACCAGGCCGGATTCGAGGTCAAATTGTACAGTTACGGATCGAACCGGATGATCCAAACTGGGCAAAGCAAGCGGAGTGGTTTAGGGTTCAGACCCCACCCAGCCCGAGCCGTTTTGGATTCGGGTCAACAGGATCAGCTTGTGTTGGGTTGAGTTGGGTTGTGTGAATAATGGTTGGACCGGATGACCCAAACTGGGGCAAAGCAAGCAGTATCGAGCCATCCCGTCTAAGGTCTATTTCGGATTCGGGTCGACCCGGATCTGTATATGCTGGATCGGGTCAGACCGCATTGAATTGGTCCGAACTTGGGTCAAATTGATTTGGATTTATGTTGGGTAAAGTGTGTTGATTCAAGACAAAAACTAATTTTAGTCAATAATTAATAGAAAATTAACGCATTAATTATAGATTATTTAATTCAAATGAAGAAAATAAAAAAAAAGGCTAAGGAATTAATACTTACGTTTGTAATGGTTAACCCAACGGTTATCCACAACCCAACCCAACCCAACCCATTTAAGTGGGCGGGTTGGGTGATGGGTTGATTACACAACCCACCAAGTAAATGGGCGGGTTAGATACTAGGTGGGTTGGGTGGGCTCAGCAGGTTGGGTAAAAAATTGCCACCCCTACCTTCATCTACAATCACGGTACACCGATGAAAAACTTTGATGCTCGTTTGCTTAAAGCCGAATACACAGAAGAGGAGAATGACAGTGGAAGTATGTGGGGGATTGGATTTCAATGACAACCATGAAGACGGTAGCTCCAATTACGAATTCAAATCAGCCCCCCACAATGTCCCACAGCACATCCCCGCTGTGTATTGAAAACTGTTGGGGACATGGTTGAGCTGGCCTAGAGGCCCCTAGCCATCTGTTACGGCTCGGCCACGTCGGCACAGTCCGACCGAGCTGTGGCATTGTCATGATCCTGCCGACCATGACAATTACGCCCCTCACGGATAAGCCCGCCTAGCGGATAGGGATGGGAAGACAACTCCACCGAGGAGTAGGACTCTACCCCCTGTAACCTCGGCGGGGAACTTTGCCCCAGTTTCCCTGAAAACCTACTCCGATCAGGATACAGACCCTTTGGCTATAAAAATGTACTCCATGCTCGAGGTAAGGGACTTCCCCCGACTTCTAACACCCACACTACTAATTAGCCCAGGCCAGCATCCCTATAGCTCAACTCGGCCATTCACCACCTCCTACTGACTTGAGCATCGGAGTACTTACCCGGGGATAATTCTTCAGGCCTCTGACTTCTTCCTTGACCACAGGTCTTGAAGCACGGCCTTGTCCTTGAAGCTCGGCCCCGACCTGCCAGCAAGGACAATCTGATTGCCATCCTCGGTTCGTGCACTACCTCAGATTGAGCAGCATAAAAAACATCTCCTAATAATGACATCATCATTTTTGATATTATCATCAGAAGATAATTCCCAATACACGGTGAAGATGTACTGTGGGACACTGTGAGGGGTTGATTTGATCTCTCCAATTACGATCAATGTGCGCCAACGATTCCAAATCACAGAATGGGGTCCGGTGGGGAAGACGACAAAGAGGAAGAATGAGACCCACACAGTAAGTTCGTTGTAAAATTGGGTCCTTTATGAAGGACATTTTTGAGAATAATTGGAATATGGGGAGTGAGGTGGAGGGGTCGAAGTGTGCCATTGGATCAAAAAATTATTTGGACGAAATGTTGGATGCATAATTTCGTTAATAATTTTTTTAAATCTCACATAAATCTAAAAAAAATATGGTATCTTGATGAAAGCAAAATTTTATTGACCAATTTTTCCCTTTCTCAAAATCCGGAAAACCAGCAAAACCCTAAAATAATAAACTTTTAAATGGATAAGTATCACACAAGTATTTCAATTTTTCTTTTTATTCCTCAAACATGATCACAGAACAGTTTAGTTATGCTTATGCATAGGGGTGAATATTCGATTTATTTAGTTAAAAACCGAATCAAATAAACCAAAATTTTAAAAATCAAACTAAAAAAATAAAAATCAAACTAAAACCGAATTTTAGCAAAACTGAAACTTTTAGTTTGGTTTTTGGTTAAAACCAAATTTTAATATTATATTCTATATTATATTATAACATATATTATATTATATATTATAAAATATATATTATGAAATCAAATTTTATTGTATTAATATATAAATATATAATATATTATATATTACATACTATATACCAAAGTTCAATTTATTCGGTTAACGGAAGTTTGTAGTTGAAAACCGAAATATTGAAAAACCAAATTAACCAAATTGAATTAATCAAAAACTGAACAAACTGAACCAAACAAACCAAAACCAAAATTTTCGGTTCCGTTTTTCGATTTTAACCACTCACCCCTACTTATGCGATTATCCTTTTTAATGTCAACCGTGTATAAAATATATCTCAATGTCTAACAAGCTCTGGAATGTCTCTGAATCTTTGATGTTTACACATGCGCTAACCATCTCAATTCTTAAGTATTCTACTCAGCCTTGATGCAGCTGTAACTGTAAACTTATAAATCTAGGGAACCGATATGAAGTCTCCCACGCAAGATTGAAAAGAAAAGGATAATACAGAGTTCTCAATCCCCAAAACCGTGGGTAGAAGGGCAAATTGACCACTTATTATATCATCTCTCATGCCCCAAAATTTTTGAATGGAAAAGAAATGAGTTTTTTCTTTTTTTTTTTTTTTTTTTGAAGGGGTGGGGGTGGGGGAAAGGAAAAAGATTGATCTTATTACATATCTAAAAGCAACAGAAGTGGCTTCAAATGATGATTCCACTTGGTATCAAAGCATCTTTAATTACTGTGACGATTCCACTCTTGATGAAGTACCCATCTGTTTCTCTCGCTGCTTCTTGCACATTGTCACTGTTAATGATCTGCCACAGCAATACTCAACATTAAGAAACCATACGACCTAAGATGCAATCATATTGGACTATATTCTTGTACAAATGATTCTATCTGAGATCATAATAAATTATTATCCTAAAAGAGTCGTCACATTTTATTCTTTTTTCACTTTGCTTTTCCATCGCACCTGATTGCCCAAGAAAACTACTTTTGTAAACCCAGAAAAGGGGAATCAATTCAAAATGATTTAAAATTAGATACTGAGTGCACCAACCTTCACATCGTCTCCAATGCGAGCATTCTTGTCAATAATTGCTCTCTTGATGTGGGTATTCTTGCCAATGCCAATTGGTACACTACCTTTTGCAGCCAGTAACTTCCTATCGGCACCCGTCTAGTGCATGAAAAGAACACCCCCATTATACATCATTTGTAATTCAATTTACAAAGAGAACTAAGGTGTTTGCTATCCTGGAATCAATTCAATCCCTATAGTTTGTTCATCTCCAAGCATAGAAATATTTTGTACGGTATTCATGAGAGTATGGATCACTGTCTCTGTCCCCAGAGAATTACCTCATAATAGTCTGCACCCATCAACAATGTGTCTTCTATAATCGCACCCTCTGAGATGCAAGACCGAAGCCCAACAACAGAATGGTGAATCTTGCAATTCTGCACCATATAATAGAATGAGAAATAATGTGAAGGATCTTCCCAGTTAATCTTGACTAAAAGAAAATGTAACTCAAACATCACAAGACATTTAAGGTAACAACTTGAAGCAATGAGATGAAACTAATTGCAACTTCAGAACATGAACAAGTGGTGCCTGGCCTGTAGATAACATATATACCTTAATCATGCAACCCTCACCAATAACACTATCTGTAACATCAGCATCGAGCATCTTGGAAGGCGGTAAATATCGAGGTTGTGTATAGATTGGAGAAGAACGATCATAAAAGCTGCACTTTGAGTTCAAGATTGTCAATGCCATGAAATTGGAGATCAATCTGCAAGCACAACAGTATGCCAAGTAAATGATGTTAGAACAGTCTTACCTGAAATCTGGGAGTGGCTTTTTTGTGATTCCCAAATTAGCATTGTAGAAAGCTTCTATGGTACCAATGTCTTCCCAATAACCATCATACAAGTAGGCTTGCACCTGCAAAAAGTTCATGTACCAACAAGAATTAGAAAATGAGGAATTTTAAGACTGTCTATGCAAGTGAGCAAATAAATTGAAGTTGGGATCTGCAATAATGAAGTCCCATCAATTTATTACATTGCAATTTGAAGGTTTGGGTGCCACTGACTTTTGGGTCTACCTTGGGTATTACTTAATGATTCTTAGGCAAACTGGTCTAATTGACCTGACAGCTGGTCTCCCTTGTGGTGCAATTTCATGGTGAACAAGTTTCAAGGGGGTATACAATTCAACAATTCCCACTAGGAGATCATAGAAGCTAAAACAATCATGTAATTTGTTTTATTATAAGAGGAAATTTTCATTAACAAAAAGAAGAATGATAAAATAACAAGGGACACAGAATTCGAATGAAATGAGAAATGACCACTTTAATTAAAAGAAACAACAGACCCATCGCCTAAAACTTCTATAAAAACCACTACAATGAGAGAAAAGAAAAGAGAAAAACCCATCAACTTAAATCCTCATATAACATCAGTAACAAAATCTACACTTGTATATCATATTACAAATAAAAGAGGCTAATAAAGAAACTAAAACAACTTGCTACAAACAGAGATTAACATCATCTTTAACATGAACTTCCCTTGTTCATCTTCTCAAGAAACAAGCACCTTAAGCCTCTAAAACAATCACGTCTAATGATCATAACTATTTGACTTGTGTTCCTCCTGATAGTCAGGACAAAAATGATGCAAGCAGTTCATTGAAAAACAAATAGCCATAAAACAACATGTTGGGATCATGCAATTGGGTAAGTTTTCCCTCTCACCCCTTGGATGGTCCTCCATATAGCCAACACATAAAGAGATGCCTGTCCATATGCAAAATATCCTTAGGAAGAAAAGTTATGCCTATGTAGACTCACCACATGGCAGTGACAGTAAAACACATGATGCGTGACAATTAAGAGAATGAATTAGAATTAGACATACCCTCATTCCGATGGATGTTGCACCTGGAATAACTTCACTTCCAAAATCATTGGCTCCAGGGAACTTCTCACGAAGTAGCTTCAGCATCACATCTTTGCTGACAACATATATTCCCATGCTTGCAATATAAGGCATCTCTTTAGCTTTATCATCATCAAGTCCTAAGATGGTAGTATCAACCTGGAGTAATTGAAAAAAGAACATAGAAGTTCATGCATTTGTCAATTTACGATATGATAGACATAGATCATAAGAAACATATTCTATTGATGTATTAATCCTTTTGAGAGAGTACCTTCATTGCTTTCAACTGCTCTCCTTTTGGCTTCTCTGCAAATTCAATTATGCGACCTTCTTCATTAATCTTCATTAGGCCAAATGCAGTAGCACGTGCTTCATCCATTGGAAGTGCTGCTACAGTGATATCAGCATCAGTTTCTCTGTGTGCTTGAATAAAGCTCTCATAGTCCATACGGTACAAATGGTCTCCAGCAAGAACCAGGAATTCCATAACATTGTGTTCCTCAAAAAGCCACAAATACTGCCTTACAGCATCAGCAGTACCCTGTGGAGTATAAAATCAAATTTAATTAGGTGCAATCACAAACAGGAAAAGTGTTTTTTTTTTTTTTTTTAATTTCTTTCAATTTATTTTCTTTTTTCCCTCTTGTGTAACAATTTCATCAAGTTAAGGTAAAAAGCAGAAGAAAGGACACTCAGCAATTATCTTTTATATTGGATTCTTCAATCATATATGTATATAAAAACAATCAATCAAATCAATATTGGTAATTCCCATTTTGAAGATGATAAGATGTAGCTGAAGCCATTATGAACTTATATGAAGACTTTTTTTCTGCCAAGGATGTGGTTAGCCCAAAGCTAGATGGTCTCTCTTTCTCTCATATCTTGGGTCAGGAGAGTGAGGCCTTGGAGAAGCCATTTGAAGGGGAGGTACTTTTATTGCTATCAATGACCTAATAGGAGATAAATCTTCAGGGGCAGATGGCTTCCCATCAATTTCTATAAAGAATGCTGGTCTTTAATAAAGCAATTTGATGGCTGTATTTCTTGACTTCTTTATGAATGCCTCTATAACTGATGCAACAAACGCTATTTTTATAACTCTTACTCCAAAGAAAAGGGGTGCCTCTGATATCAGGGACTTCATCAGACCTATCAGTCGGATTGGAAGTATCTACAAAGTAATCTCCAAGGTGCTAGCAAATCGGCTGGGGGGTTGTTTTGGTTCTATCATTTCCCTTCTCGAGGAAGAATTCAAACAACATATGTGCTAAGACTGAAAGGGATGTGCATTGTAAATCACCGCTTCTTGTGTGGAAAGGCTGAGGAAAATGTGAAGCACTTGTTGATCAACTGTGATTTTTCCCTTGCAATTTGTTTACTCTAAAGTTGTTTGGGGTTAGTCGGGTGGAACCTCCTGATTTCATTGGTCTCCTTCGGCGGGATTCATACTTTCAGCAAATAAGGCATTCTCCTATGGAAAATGATCCCTCATGAAGTTTGCTGGTGTATTTAGAAGGAAAGGATTGAAGGACCTTTGAAAATCAGTCCTCTTCTGCAGAAAAAGGTTTGTGCAAAAGTCGAGAGAGACATATAGTGAAGTGGGACTTCATTAATAGCTTATTTCTGGGATTTAAATTCAATCGCTTTTGTAGTTATTGGGGGAGAGTTCTGTGGGATGATGACTTTGCTTTGCAGTTTGCTTTGTTTGTTCTGTTTATGTGCTTTCTTATTTCGTTGGTGAGGGAACCTTTACCTTGGCAGCCGCTTGTTTTTCCTGATATTTAATGAAATTCACTCCATCTTTCAAAATAAATAAATACTTGTAGTTGAAACCTGATTTAACATGACGGTAAGATCCATTGCCAAGTAAAAATATTGGTCAAAGTAGCCAAACAAATTATCATCCAATACAATACAATAAGGTAGTTATGAAATAATAAGATGAGGTCATTAAATGTTTTTGTTGAAATTTTGAAACAGAAAATAACAAAATTGATAAACAAAAACAAGTACAGAAATTATAAACAAATAATAGACATTGTCTCTACAACAAGAACTATGCGACATAATACATTTTTCAAGTAAGAGAGAAAGTCAACGATTGAAGAATAAGTTTATCAAGGGAAAAGGGTAGCTTATAACAAGAGCTCAAGTTAGAGTAATGGAATAAGGCACCATCCCCCCGGGCATCCAGGTAGAATTATTTCATACGCCGCATTGACCCAAAACATACAATCCTAACCAACTGATCTCTCACATTCTTTAAGAAAATCAACCAACCAGTAATATTTTTGACAGAGGTCGGAACCTTCAAATTCTCATTACTCTGCATGTGTAAAGCACAAGAAGGGAAAAAAAGGGTTCTTCCAATTGTCAATTTGAACAATTTAAAAACACTACCCTTCTATCAATTAAATAGCTTCTTAACATCTCAACAACCGGTATTAGAAGATTGGAGTTAATATCAGATAAATGTGTTGCTTCCAAACCATCAAGTCAACTTCTCAAATCCATCAACTGATAGAGAATATTTTTATTCTTTAAATTGATAAAAAGTAATAACAAAATAATTTTCAATTAAATTATCTTCTCAGGAAAACTTAAGACCAAAAGAAATAGAACGAAAAAGAAGAGAGAGAGAGAGAGAGAGAGAGAGAGCTTAGGTTATATAATTACCTGGAACCAATTCGGGTTCTCTGCGCTCTGCTGTGCAGCAAGAACTTCAACAAACCCTTCATTCTTGTGTCCTCCCTTGTTAGTGGCATATGCCCGTGAAAGGTGGCGATTAAGAGATGCAGAATTGAACTGTGTGAGAACATATATCTTTGAGATATTACTGTTTAAGCAATTGCTCACAGGAATATCGATCAGCCTGTAATTTGCTCCCAAAGGAACAGCAGGCTTTGCCCTCTTCTTGGTTAGAGGGTATAAACGGGTGCCTGCTCCACCTCCAAGTATAATTCCCAGGACACTCTGCAGTCGAGAATGTATGCCGGATTAAATTCTGTATCCACCGTAAATAAAGAAATAGTGTCGTCTGAATGAAAATAAGAAAGTGTATTTGAAACTGGAAAAGGAAACATGAAATTAAAAGACCATCAATGGAATAAGTGAGGCATCCATATATTCCAACCTATCATATTAAACAGCTCGCAGACTCTAACATCCAGATCCCACAGTTCATAATATTCCAGTTGTGTTTCTTTAGGCAACAAATATTTCAAATTTTATGGCACGGGAGGGGGAGAATTGTCACAGCCATTAATTGTCCTATCTTGGAAGTTATTAAACGATGTCTCAAATTCCATGCCAATTGAGGATAATGTCAGTTTGTTTGTTCCCGCAACATGCGTGCTACTTACGAGCTATCCGGTTTTAGATCACCGTCTAGAGTGCAGTGGGAATCACTCCTGATCACACTGCCTCTGAGAGCTCTGAACCCCAAACAGACAGAACCTATTGCAGACACGGTAGCTCCATAGTAGTATTCGATTATAAATATGACTATATATAACCATCTAATCATAAACATACTTTATCAACAAAGTGAGACAGATTAACTACTCCTTGAAATCGACACTGTATAAAAATTACAGAGACTACATCTCGAAACACCATTGAAAGTTCAGGATTCCAATTCTTGTAACAGCTCCAACCTTACTGTCAAAAGCATTTCCATCGACACGGTAAACTTTAGAGCCAGTAGCCTATCCAAACCAAATCATGAAGGTAATCCAAAAATTATCAAAAGATTCAACCAGGAAAGGAAATATTCAACCCCCCCTCCCCCCCTAAAAAAAACCCGACAAACCGACTAAACTCTAACAAGTGAGTAAAGCTAAAGCATATGGAAGAGACTCACAAGGCTTGCATTGGGTTCGAGACACGTTTGTGAGTTCTTTGAGTCGGAGACTGCTTTAGGAGAAACCAAGATGGGAATTCTGCCATTGTAAGCAGTTTTCGGGCGAAGGGAAACCGCTTTTAACGGAATCTTATCGGCAGTAATGTGAGATGAAGAGGAGAGGTTTGGATTGGTGAATTTAATGGAAGGTGTGGGTGAGGTAGTGTTGGTTCTCTGATTGAGAGGTAGTGTTGGAACTCTCGACACTCCTCCTATCGCTGCCATCGCCATTGAAGAGGTAGTGTTGGTTCTTTTCACTTTGTTGTTGTTTTATTTCCCGTTTTTAGCCTCTTTGTTCCTAGAGAGAGAGAGTGAGAGCAATGAAGAAGGCAAAACGCAGAGAGAACATTTTAATAAGAAAATTAGATCGTCAGAGATGTTCAAAAAGAATATGACACTAAATGTAACTAAAATTACGAAATGAACCACCTAGAGTGCAAAAACCATTTTGTGAATCGGTAGAGAATATAGCACTTTATTGGAGGGAAAGTAGGAAAGAGTGGTTTTGTAAATCGGTAGAGAGAGAGGGGCATTTTGTGAAAGAAGACTGCTTAAAAGTTGTTTGAAAACAAATCGGAGGGACTCTCGCGCATCAGTGGTTAGTGATTGCACTTGCAGTTGCAGTCCTGCAAGGTGACGGTGGTACGTTTAATAACTAATCTCAGACTCAGAAGTCAGACCCACGAAATTCCAATCAAACCATTTCCATTTTCTATTTTAAGTCCCTTGCTCGGTTTTCACGAGTTCAAATCTGCGCCCAACACGATTTTAATGCGCCACATGTCCAGGCGCATGATTTCATTCTTCCCGCGTGCGGGGCTAACGGCATGGCCGTAATTCATCCCGTTAGCCCTAAAATCCATTTTTTAGCAAATTTTTTAAATTATCACTAAGGTTTAGTTAATTGACTAACTCTATTCTTATTGTTTGAGATTGTCTTAAAATAACCTTTTTGCTCCCGAGAATTAATTAGCTCTATCCTTATCATTAACCTCTGTTAATATTCCCTTCAAATCCATACATACTGACACCACGTGATGTATAAATATTTTTAAAATTCAATACTACCCTCCATCCCTCTTCTCTTCACTTCCCATGTTCTTTCTCTTCAACCTTCTCTTCTTTGATAGCAACACCACCAACACAAAAATGTAACTGAAGCATCATTCCACATTCCCAATGATGGTCATGAACCCCTTCCTTTGCATATTTCTGGTTAATAAAATCCTCCATGGCATCCAAAATTAAATGTGTAGGGTCAACATATTCAGCAACTGCCAAGAGATATTTCCGTCCTTAGTAACACTGGAGACTCCTTCCGTTTTGCCACCAGAAACCTCAACAAGCCGGGGGAATCCATCTTCCGGCAATAAGACCTGAGAGCTTCCGCTAGATCCAGATTCATAGTTCTTATTTTCTCAAATTCCGCAAGGGTAGCTTCCTTCTGCTCCTGAACATGGGCAATGTCGGATGATTCACGCTTCAGAATCAATTTCTCCTGCTGTTCCAAGGCTTTTAGCAATAAAATCGATTTCTACAAACGTTGGTTGGCTTGAGGGAACGCTTAGCAATAGAATCCCCATCTCTAGCCGACTTCATTCATCTTTGAGAGAACGATGGGTACTCGATTGAGATCGAAACAAAAAACAAAACCCCTCCCCAAGCCCAAATGGATGAAAGAATCGATACTGAGCGAGTTGAAGTACACCAAGATCAAGAAAAAGCTCGGGTAATTAAAGCTCCACACTTTATGCGAAGAAGCTCATTGTCCTAATTTGGGTGAGTGTTGGTCCGGTGAAGAGATAGGAATGGCCACTGCCATTATCATGATCCTTGGAGACACTTGCATTCAGGGTTGCAGGTGAGTTCATTAATTCCACCTGGTTTTCACTACCCTTCTCAAATTTGAGAAGCAATGGAGGACAAATTTGACATTTTATTTTTTCCGCTACGAGTTAACGATGACAATTGTCAGAAATAGTAGGGGTACTTTAAGACTACTGAAACAGCGGGGGTATAGTTAGTCAATTTCTTAAACCTTAAGGATAGTTTAAGAAATTTTCTCTTTTACTATTCTCGCTCCTACTCTCGACCTCAAAACGGTGAATTCGTATCTGAGACCCGTTCCACCCGAGCTCAAATCTTATGCCCTCTCTAGCAACGGTAATCTTTCCGGCCATCTCACCATCATGAAGTACTATTCCTCCAACTCTCTCATATCTTTTACACTCTGTTTTTTTAGAGTTTGATTTTGTCTAATATTTTCTTTTTTTTTGCTTTTCGTTTCAACAGATGAGGGGAGTTTATTCATCAACCACTGCCCATCTCCGGTGACCACCACCAACAATAAATTGGTGGTGCGTTTTTTTATTTTTCTCTCTTCCATCTTTTTTTTTTTTTTTTTTTTTTCATTTGCATAGAACGGATCTTGACGAACATATAAACTATACGTCTGTGTCTGTTGTGGATCTTGAGGAGGCCGTTGATGAGCTTGATGGTCTATCGGTGGTTCAAACTAGAGCTCCTGTACACGAGATGTGGTTCCCCATCAAATGGAAGCATGAAGGGATCATATGGGACTTGTAGAACTTTATGCCCATATTCTCATAAGATCATCGACCAGATGACAAGAAACAAAAAGGGGAGCTATTGTAATAGAGGAAAAACACAAACCTTAAGAAAAACTCAAAAGAGTACTAAACATACAAGAAGTTTTAATTGTATATGTACTAAACACACATATACAATTGCTCAAAGCAATTGTATATGTGTGTAGAAGTGTGTTAGAATTAGGAATGGACAATTAATTATATTCAAGAAACCCAGATGCCAGATGGTGGGTTGCGACTTGGGAAAGACAAAGAAGAATGCCAGATGAGAGAAATAAGGCAAAAGGAAAGATAGTCACAGGAGTCCATATAGAAAATGAGAGGTTTTCATTTCAGTTGAGACTAGTAGGAGAGAAAGATGGATTTGTAGTAGGCAAGGTTAGTGTGTGGGTTTTCCCTTTCTATGTGAGCTAGGACTAGGAGGGATGCGGCTTGAGGTTGCTGGTTGACCACCACCCAAAGGGCATACTCCAGAGGTAGATGACGTGCCATCACATACATGCACCGTCCAATAAAATTGTGGCACGCCATCTTTAGTTTAAAAAATGAGATTAAATGGCCCTTAAATTGCATGTATCAGAGCAACATTCGTATCGACGGGGTGGGTGTGAACGTCGGAGAAATCCTGGCAGTCCACTTTATGGCCAATCAGATAGAACCGCGACCTATCAGAATAGATAACCAGGAGTGATGGGTCTTCCAAAATTGCATTTTTCAAAATTCATTGAACGCTAGTGATTCCATACTCTTCGGCCTAGACAATGCTAGTCTGAGTAAGTTGAGAGAGAGAGAGAAGGGGTTATGCACCCCTCTCTCCGGTTAGTGTGAATGCCAAATCCCTTTTCTGAAAACATTTTAGCATCAGAAAACTATGGATCTAGATTGAGAATCTGCATTCCCTCTGGAACTCTAACTCTGCGAAGAGCCCGTTTCTTCTATTCGAAAAACCCTCTTTCCTTTTTTCTCACCTCTTTCAAGAGAACGAAAGACTCTCAAGGATCCTCCTCATTAGTTCAATTTGGGCCCTTCCTCCCATTCTCTACCGACCTCTTTCCTTGGGAATGGAGCCTCCTATTTATAATAGGAGGGAGGGGGAGGTTCTACCAACTCTCAAGATAGAAGAGGGGTTTTAGCAAGTTAGGGTTTAAAGAGATAGGAGGGTTCAGTTATTTGGGGTAAAAAGGATAATTTCATAATTTTTGGGAATAATTTGGTCATTTAGGATAAAAGGATAATTTAGTGGTTTGGGTTCAGAGGGCAAATTGGTAATTTGGGGTTCGAAGGGGTAAACTTAGAAGGGCATTTAGGTAATTTGTGGAATGAAGGGTATTTTGGTAATTTTAGGTTTGAAGGTATTTTGGTAATTTTGTGAATGGATATTTTTGGGAATGAAGGGTATTTTGGTCATTTGACATGATAGGTATTTTTGGGAGTTTGGAAAGAGGGGTGTTTTGGTAATTTGGTTAAGGGTATTTTGGGAATTTGGAAGAAGGGGTATCAGGTGAGATCAATTGTTGATCTAGGGACTATTGGGCTGAAATTCGGGTTTCAAGGGTTTTTCGATGTTTCAAAGAGGTTATAATGGTTTGATTAGGTACTTGGGGTAAATTAGGGGTTTATGCGGCAAATCGAGCATAAATCGGGTGCTAAACAGTGGGGTTTTTGAGCATTTTGGTTTGATTGGTAAGGTCAAATTGGCTCAATTGGACCAAGATCAGGTAGATTTGGAAATGGATTGATTTAATCAATTTGAAGCCTCGATATGAAATCTTTATGTGATAGAGGGGAAAACAAAGGTATTTTGGGTTAAAATTTGGTAGGTAGGCACTTTGAGATGTTTGAGATCTAATGGTAAGGTCTAATTGATTTAGGGGGGTCAAGATCGTGGGAATTTGGGTGAACGAGAGGATCCAAAATGGAATCTTGGTTTGATGAAGGGGTAACTGGGGGGATTTTGAATTGAAAATTTACGAGTAGATGTTTTGGTGTGTCTAAAGTTCAATCGTATGGTCTAATTGGTTCAGAGGTGTTAAGATCAAGGATATTTTAGGTTATGGGTGTTTTAGGCTAATGAACTCGAAAGGAAATCTTGATTCAATCAAAGGGTAAATAGAGGAATCACGAGTTGAAATTTTAGGGGTAAATGTTTTAGGAGGTATTGGGTCTAGTGGTGGTGTTTGATCCAAGGGTTGAGGTCAAAATGGGGATTAATTGGGGCCATCGGATTGGTATCAGGTAGATTTAACGGTGGATCTAGAGGCTTTTAGGCTGAAATTCAGGCTATCTGGGTTTTTAGGTGTTTCAGAGGGATTAGAAAGGTTTGATTGGGTGCTTAGGGTGAATTGGGGTTTTAGGTGATGGACTGAGAAAAATTTGGATGTTAACACCAGTCAACTTGGGTCGTGTCATATGGATGATAATTTACAAGATAAAGGAGGAAATGAGGAAGGAGAAAATGTAGTAGCATCTAATAATGCCACAAATAAGGTGAAAGGGCTTGCAATAAAGATTAACAATGGTAAAACTAGTAGTGGTGGTGGTAGAATAAAACAACCCTTTGAGAAAAAAATGTAAAAAAAAAAAATCCCAACCCTAGACACAAGTCCCAACTACTGCAACCACGAAAGCTCAACCTTCATCTTAACTTGTTTCCATATCATATCAAATCCTAAATATTGCAACCATGGAAGCTCAACCTTGATCTCAACATGTTTTAGTATTATGTTAATTACCAACTACTTGTATTATTTAGTTATCTTTCTATTATATATTTAATTATTTATTCTTTTACTACTCTTTCAAATTGGACTTATATGGTCTTCATGAAAACATGGCACATATTCTAGATCTTAATCGGGCCGCTAGTATGTATCAACCACATATAATGAATACTAACACACCTCAATTGGGATTTCCAACTATGACAGGATTGCTACATGTAATTGATACTAATAGTTAGATGAACCAGGTATGAGGATCTTTTATGGCCCCAAAATTTACTCTAGGTGGAGGGGTGGCCACCTTAAAATTTTATTAATGAAACTCAAGTAAATTAAGAAAATACAGGGGAGGATGTAGCCCACCTTGCCCCAAGCCTAAATACAAAGTGCACTCCATTGAAACACTCAACCCCATAAATACAATTAAGAAATTCTAAGTCTAGAAAGGAATAAAAGATCATCAAATAAACAATTCTATACATGACTGAACCAAACTTGAAGACTGTTAGTAATTCTTGAAATTTCATCAAGAAAGGGAAGAAGAGTCCAAGGTGGACTTGCTCTCTCTTGAAAAATGTGAATTAGTACTTGAGAATCATTCTCAATTTCTAATCTTTGAAAGCTAAGGGTCTGTGCTGAAGGGATGGGAGATCCATCATATGGATGGCCAAACCATGTAGGGTGGCTGGGAGAAATTTCAAAAATTTCTTTCTCCCATCCGAGAATCCTATTCCCTGATTTAGAAAAATTGCATTTTTTAAGGTTCATTCTTGAAACAAACCGGACCAAATCTGAAACCATGATTAGGGAGAGGAATACCTGATACGAAATCCACGCAAAAAGCTCCTCCAAACGTAGGTGTTCAAGCCCAAAGAGGGTATCAAATCCTTCATCTACTGAAGATGACACAACTTAGGGTGCGGAAGGATCAACAAGTGGATTCTTCAGCAAGAACCCCAATTCTTCAGCAAGAATTGTGTAGGGATGTGAGCATAGCTTCAAGATTGTTTCTTCCACCAAAAAACAATATCAAGATCCAATCTTGATCACTCCAAGAGGTGGAGATCGAACAGGGTAGGGCGACAAGAACAAAGAGAGAGAGAGAGAGAGAGAGAACTGAATGCAGAAAAGTCAGTCAAACTGTGTCTTATTCCAGCTCGCCCTCCTCCTTTATATAGACCTTAAAGAGTTAATCTCCTAATCTGATTAGGAGTTTCTTGATCCAAATCTTTATTTGGATCTGGACTCTTTAAGTGATAAGGCTTATCCCTTATCTTATTTGTAGATCAAGATCAACTTCTTCTAATCCAATTAGAAGTTTCCTAATCTAAATCTTTATTTAGATCTGGACTCTTTAAGTAGATAAGAGTTATCCTCTTATCCTTATCTGCTGATCCATTAAGATTTAGGCCCATTAAGATTTCAGGCTCACTTCCTTTAATGCTGGCTAGCTTGGCCCTCTTTGTATGGTGTGGGACCATATCATTGATCTCCACATAAGCCATATGGGTTCAGCCTAGCCTCTATTACAAGGCCTGGACGAATTCACTACTGAATATAGTGAACCCCTGAGTCCATCAGTATGGGCTCTTAATGGGCCCAACATTTACACTAAATGGTCTTTGGGTCCAGCCATCTTATGAAGGCCCAAGGACTGTAGGCAGATGTGAGATTAGCCCATCAGGTTTATTATCCTAAAATAGTCATACACTTAACCTCTCAGCCCTTAATGATCATACACTACCTGACAAGAGAGGACCTCTCCCTCGGCTGCAAGGTATAGTGTTGCATTCTCTACTCAAATGGATCCCGAGAATTAAAACCTTTTTGCAAACAATTTGTGAAACCATAATATATATAAATATATTTTGAGAAACAAATTTCAATAAGTTTGAAATCAATTGCCTACAGTTTAGCTTTCCATCAGAGAGAGTACATTCCCCGATCATTCACTTTGTTCCCAAAGGGGCTGATCCCGTCACTATGATCACCCACTCAGGTGAATTCTTGGACTACCCCAATATACCCAGGTTTTGACCCCTTCTAACGATCTCACTGATTGGCATATCAAATATAGCCCAAACCGACACCTAGTGCAATACCATAATCGAGTCTAGGGGTCAGGTGTAACGTTCCAGTTTTGCCCATCTGTCTCCGAGGTCCAGGGCAATACTGGAATTCGGTCTGCTTCAGGGTTTCAAAAAACCCACACTACATGTGCCTCAGGTCTCACCCTGACAGTTGAGACAAGCTACCGCAACCCACTTGGCGGCACATCAGTGTCAGCATTGGTAGGAAAAACCTCCCCAGGTCTATCCAATGGTTGTGAAGATTCTAAACTAACACGAGTCTCATTAGTGTCCAGTTTAAGGGTATTACATAGAAACACACCATATAACATGAATCAAATATGTACTTTCATTCATTTACAATAAATGTCATAATGTACATCAAGTTGATTGGAGCTAAGGGAATACACTATTTAACAACTTCTACTTGCACTTAGTCAATGGGTCTGCCACATTCTTCGCTAATGCTACCTTCTAACAAAAATCTCTCGTAGATCCAGTGTTGTCACACAACAGTGGAATGGGTGATGTGTTGAGTTCCTAATTCTAGAATGAATGGGTTCATTCATTAGGTAGCCTCACTTACGTCAATGTTCTTGGCTTGGGTTGTGGACTATTTTTCATACTACAAAGGACCCCATCGTGAAGATGTAACTAGATGTAGACATTTTATCATCTGGGTCTGATTGGAAATCGACATCGATATACCCTAGGATCTCTATTGAACTAGCATAGAATACCAGACAAAACTCTTTTGTCCTTCAAAGGTATTTCAGTATGTTTTTCACAGCTGTCCAGTGCTCCTGTTCTGGGTTAAATTGATATCTACTTACCACACTCACTGCCTGAGCAATGTCAAGCTGAGTGCACAGCATTACATACACGATTCTCCCTACAACTGAGGCATAGGGAACATCTCTCATGCCCTCAATCTCCTTGGGAGTCTTGGGAGACATATCCTTGGAGAGATCGACTCCGTGCTTCAAAGGAACATTTTCTTTCTTTGACTTCTCCATGCTGTATCCCTTGACAATATTGTCAATGTAAGTAGATTGGGATAATTCTATTATCCTCTTCGATCTTTCACTATAGAGTCGAAGTCCTAAGATGTAAGAGGCTTCTCCAAGATCTTTCATGGAGAATTGCTATGAAAGCCATACTTTCAACGTAGTTAACATTCCTACATCATTCCCAATGAGTAGAATGTCATCTACATATAGAACCAAGAATGTAACCTTATCTCCCATTGTCTTCCTGTAAACACAGGGTTCATCCGGATTCTACTCAAAGTCAAACTATTTGATGGCAGAGTCAAACCGGATGTTCCAATTCCTAGAAGCTTGCTTAAGTCCATATATGGATCGATTAAGTTTGTTTACACACCATGTGTTCCTAACCTGTAGCAATGAACCCTTGTAGTTGCTGCATGTAGATATCTTCAGTAAGATCTCCATTCAGGAACGCGGTTTTGACATCCAGTTGCCAAATCTCATAGTCATAGTGTGCTGCTACAGCTAGCAGGATCCTGATGGATTTAAGCATGGCCACGGGCGAAAAGATTTTCTCATAGTTGATTCCCTCTTTCTGAGTGTACCCTTTCGCCACAAGACGAGTCTTGTAGGTTTCCATCTTACCATTAGGGCACTTCTTCCTCTTATAGATCCATTTGCAACCAATTGCTGTCACCCTAGGGGGTGGATCTACTAGAGTGCAGACTTCATTGGTCTCCATTGAGTCCATCTCAGCTCTCATGGCATCTACCTACTTTAAGGAATCTATGTCCAACATAACTTCCGTATAAGTCATGTGATCCTCCTCACTAATCGTGACTTCCATTAAGTAACTTTCTTGATCATATTCATAACGAATTGGAGGCCTGGATACCCAGGCAGACTTTCTAGGTTGGTTATTATCTGGAGCTTGTGGGACATCTCCCACTACCCCTGAGCTCTCCTCATCAAGAACAACTTCCTAGTGATGATTGTTTAGGATGTAATCTTCTTCCAAGAAATGGTCATTTTGACTGTAAAACACCTTTTGCTCTTTTGGGTAATAGGATAAATAACCTATAGAGTTTTTGGGGTAGCCTACAAATAGGCAATGACTGGTCTTGAATTCCAATTTGTTAGCACTTGTTCCTTTAACATGTGCCGGACATCCCCAAATCATTAGGTGTCTTACACTTGGTTTCTTATCGGTCCATAGCTCATATAGAGTCTTGGCAATGGATTTGGTTGGAACCCGGTTCAACACGTATGTCGTAGTCTCTAATGTGTACCCCCAAAAGAATGTAGGTAGTTCCGAGTGTACGATAAGTGATCGGACCATATCCAATAAAGTTTGGTTCATCCTCTCTGATGCACCATTTAATTGTAGTGTAGCAGGAGGAGCTAACTATGAAACAATCCCATTGTCCCTTAAGTAGTCCCTGAATTCATCGGAGAGATATTCACCTCGTCGATCTGATCGAAGGGCTTTGATCTGTCCCCCAATTGTTTCTCAACCTCTTGCCTGAACTCTTTGAACATTTCAAAGGATTCAGACTTATGTCTCATTAGGTACACGTAACCATACCGTGAATGATCATCGGTAAATATTATAAAGTAAACATGCTGGTTACATGTCCTAACATTCAGGGGACCACATACATCAGTATGTATTAGGTCAAGCATGCTTGTAGATCTTTCAGGCTTTCCCGTAAATGGCCGCTTCGTCATCTTACCCTGAAGGCAAGGATCATAGGTTGGAAGATCTTCTACTGTTAGAAAATCCAAAGGACCATCCTTTACCAATCTTGTGATATGATCTATGTTAATGTGGCCAAGTTGGTAATGCCACAGACACGTGGGATTAATTGTTTCACGTGTTATTTTCGTGGGGATTAATTCCGACATAGTTTCTATTATGTTGGTTTTCAGAGAAGGATAGGGAACATAGAGACCATTCTCAAGTTCTCCGTAAGTAAGGAATTTGTTATTCTGTTTAATAGTAATCACATTACTGAACAAGATAGAATAACCATCCATGCACAATTTTGAAATAAAAATCAAATTTCTTCTCAAATTCGGCACATAAAGACAATCTTGAAGAGTTACAATTCTTTCTTTGAAATATAAATCTACAATTCCTGTAGCTGCAACTGTTGTAGAAGTCCCCAAGTAAAGAGTCACTTCTCTGTCACTTAGCTTTCTTCTTGTTTTGAACCCCTACAATGTGCTACATGCATGAGTAGAAGCCCCATAGTCAATACACCAGGAAGCAGAAGTGACCAACAAATTGGTCTCTATGACAAAAGATTCAAAATTACCTTGTTTCTTGTTCTCTAGGTATTGAGGACAATTCCTCTTTCAGTGGCCGGTCTGTTTGCATAATCGCAGGAATCCAATGTCTTGTCCTTCTTCTGCTTTTTAGGTTTGCTAACCTTTTTTTGAGGCTTCTTCTTAGCCACCATCTTTTTCTTGCCTGAATTGCCACTTTCAACAAGTATGGCTATCGGTTTGTCCTTCTTAATCAATTCTTTAGCCCTCTACAACATATTATTGAGTTCTTGAAGACTAACATTTAGCTTATTCATGTTATAATTCATGATAAACTGATTGAAGGAGGGAAGCAAGGAGTTTAGGACGACATCAATCTTGGTAACATGATCAAGCCCTGAGCTGAGAACCTCCAGTTCATTGATGTAGCCTATCATCTTTAAACAATGGTCATGAACCATTTGGCTCTCAGTCATTTTAGCAGTCATAAACAACTTTAGGACCTTTTATCGTATAGAACGATTATTCTCTTCATGCATCATCCTTAGACTATCGAGGATATCGTTGGACACTTCGATTTGATTGAACTGTCTCTGTATCAGATTGTCAAGGGAGGCTATGATGTAGCATCGGGCAAGAGAGTTCTTCTCTTCCCATAATTGATATTCCTTCCTATGGGCCTTAGAAGCCCTATCACCCGGACGATCCGGAGCAGGGTTTTTATAACTTTGTCCAATTTCTCGAACATTAAAACCAACATAAGGTTATGGAACCAGTCATCATAGTTTGGGCCCGTAAGTTTATTGTCGTCCAACAATTTGGAAAATTGTCCGTTTGCCATTTCTGATGAAGGGAAAAACAAATTATTAGTCTACAACCTGATTTGATTCATGTTATCTATATAGAAATAGATTTTAATCTATGCTTCATTTCCATTTGTTCATCTTTGAGATTTCCCTCCTATCTCAGTGATGGAGACTGCGATGTATGTCTCTGGAAATGTGGGAATTCACATAGAGTGCATGGAGCCAACTGTTTTAGCTGCATAACCCTACCACCTTCTATGAAGGATCATATCCACTCATCTTACGAGCTTTCCCTTTGGCCTCTGCCAGACAAGGTTTATTGCCATTTTAGGTTAAATTTTTCTATCAAGTAAGTGCTTACCCATCATATTCGTGAACGCCAAGGTACCATGAGAGAGTCTTCCATTTTAGGATAGGCCCCTCCCACATCGATCTATGACGTCCCTATCATCTTATGAAACAATCCAATAGACTCACCAGCAAATGGATAACCCAATTTTATGGTGCAACTCCTCATTATTGATAAGCCTATCTTCATGCTAATGATGGAAGGCCTTTAGAGAGTTCATCATATGAATCTCCCTATCACATGCACTTTTTTTTTGTTGAAGGGAACAATTAATTACTCCCTAGTTCTTTATTTAGGTCAAACCAAAGTGGCTCCCACTGACTTTCTCGAAATCAGATTTAGATGAGCCCTAAATGGGCTAGGGTTCCACCCGGTTCCTCTCGTGGAGGAAGCTAAAGTGGGGCCCATCAAGAAGGGAGATCATCCAATGATCTTAAGGACACCATGGCAATGATGTGTGAAAGAGCCACTAACGAATGGACATGAGCTAAGTGCTTATGGCCAATGTACGTAGCACATCACACATCACATACATCCGCATGCATGACAATTGATCCAATCAATCACATAAATTGTAAAACCCTAATTAATTAGGTTAAAACAATATCATCCCATTTACAGCCCATAACATTATCATATAACATCATCTAGGTATATGGGCTAAACTGCAAAAAACAGTTCGGCCCATATAGCATTTGTGCTGATTTGGGCTAATGCAGTTTCAACTTAACAAAACTGGATTTTATAGGGGTGGGCCGAATTAGATCTTGTAATGGGACATCAAATCCCTGGCCCATAATCAAAATTTAGGGCTGAGAACATACCCTATTGAACCATAGATTCGGTCCAACCAGTTTGGTCCAATTTGGGTCAAATCGGCCTAGGGTTTGGTGTCTATTGCAAGATCCAATTCAAGAAAATGATCTGAAAATTAATTAAATATGATAAAAGGCAATCAAGAATCAAAGGGCTGTTTATGTGGCTGCAATCCTGTAAGAAAAAAGTTAGTTCGCAGATTGCAGGTTCCATATTTGCAAATCGCAGATGGGTGAATTCGGTTTTGCAAAATCTTCTCTTTTCGCACGGTTCCAGCAGTTCTTCCAATGAAAACAATAGAAAAACCTAATTTTCTATTAATCACATCAGAATAAATCCTATACATTTCATCTAAAAATGAAAAAAAAATATTTATAGACTGAATTGAGTAGAATAATGCAGCAGGGTGCACAGTTCTTGGCGCCAATAAAGATTTCGATCTCCACCATAAGAACAACCCAAAAATTAAGAAATAAAAATAGAACAATTCTATAATTATTGCATATAAATAAAGAATTAATTTTCATACCATATGCCCACAACTGGGAATCAATTCCCAGAAAAACAACAATTTGTGCAAATCGGGTAGAACCGATTCTGCCCATTTGCGCAGGTTCAAATCAGGTTTGATTTGGTTCAAGAATTAAACCTAGCTCTGATACCACTAAAAGGATGGGAGATCCATCATATGGATGGCCGAACCAAGTAGGGTGGTTGGGCGAAATTTCAAAAATTTCTTTCTCCCATCCGGGAATCCTATTCCACGATTTAGAAAAGTTGCATTTTTCAAGGTTCGTTCTTGAAACAAACTGGACCAAATTTGAAACCAAGATTAGTGAGAGGAATACCTGATACGGAATCCACGCAAAAAGCTCCTCCCAAAGTTGGTGTTCATGCCCAAAGAGGGTACCAAATCCTTCATCCATTGAAGATGACACAGGTTAGGGTGAGGCAGGATCAGCAAGTGGATTCTTCAGCAAGAATTGTGTAGGGATGTGAGCACAACTTCAAGATTGTTTCTTCTACCAAGAAACAATATCAAGATTCAATCTTAATCACTCCAAGAGGTGGAGATCGAACAGGGTAGGGCAGCAAGAACAAAGAGAGAGAGAGAGAGAGAGAGAACTAAATGCAGAAAAGTCAGTCAAACTGTGCCTTATTCCGGTTCGCTCTCCTCCTTTACATAGACCTTAAAGAGTTAATCTCCTAATTTGATTAGGATTTTCTTGATCCAAATCTTTATTTGGATCTGGACTCTTTAAATGATAAGGCTTATCCCTTATCTTATTTGTAGATCAGAATCAACTTCTCCTAATCCAATTAGAAGTTTCCTAATCCAAATCATTATTTGGATCTGGACTATTTAAGTGGATAAGAGTTATCCTCTTATCCTTATTTGCTGATCCATACATAGATTTGTCCCTTATTTAATTAATCCAATTAACCTAGTTCGAAATGGGCTTTAGGCCCATTAAGATTTCAGGCTCACTTCCTTTAATGCTGGCTAGCTTGGCTTTCCTTGTATGGCATGGAACCCTATCATTGATCTCCACATAAGCCACTACTGAATACAGTGAACCCATGAGTCCATCAGTATGGGCTCTTAATGGGCCCAACATTTACACTAAATGGTCTTTGGGTCCAGCCATCTTATGAAGGCCCAAGGACTGTGGGCAGATTTGAGATTAGCCCATCAGGTTTATTATCCCAAAATGGTCATACACTTAACCTCTCAACCCTTAATGATCATACACTGCCCAACAAGAGAGGACCTCTCCCTCGGGTGCAAGGTACAGTGTTGCGCTCTCTACTCACATGGATATCGGGAATTAAAACCTTTTTGCAAACAATTTGTGAAACCATAATATATATATATATATATATATATATATATATATGTATATCTCTATATAAATATATTTTGAAAAATAAATTTCAATAAGTTTGAAATCAACTGCCAGTAGTTTAGGTTTCCATCAGAGAGAGTGCATTCCCCGATCATTCACTTTGTCCGACAAAGGGGCTGATCCTGTCACTATGATCACCCACTCTGGTAAATTCTCGGACTGCCCCAACATACACAGGTTTTGATCCCCTCTAAGGATCTCACTGATTGGCATATCAAAGACAGCCCAATCCGGCACCTAGTGCAGTACCATAATCGAGTCTAAGGGTTAGGTGTAATATTCCAGTTTTGTCCATCTGTCTCCAAGGTATAGGGCAATACTGGAATTTGGTCTGGTTCAGTGTTTTAAGAAAACCCACACTGCATGTGCCTCATGTCTCACCCTGGCAGTTAAGACAAGCCACCCCAACCCATTTGTCGACACATTAGTGTTAGCCTTGGTAGGAAAACCTCCCTAGGTTTATCCAATGGTTGTGAAGATTCTAAACTAACATGAGTCTCATTAGTGTCCAGTTTAAGGGTATTACATAGAAACACACCATATAACATGAGTCAAATATGTACTTTTATTCATTTACAATAAATGTCATAATGTACATCAAGCTGATTGGAATTAAGGGCATAAACTATTTAACATGTACAAACAACAAAGCATCTTGCAAAGCTGGACATTCAACAACCATATTGGGTTATTGTGAAAATAATTTGTAAAAGCAAATAAAAAGTCACCTCATTCCCCTTTGAAAATCTCACCACTACCAAAATACCTGGGTTGCCCCTTACTGCCTCATCCCCGTTTTCTTTCACCCAGCCCCTTGTAAGGGACAACACACATCACAAGGCAGGTTCTCGGTACTTTTGGGTAGGTCACTTTGAGATTCCACACCCTCTAAGGACTTTGTCAGAAAAAGTCAAATCTTTCCTAGGAAATGACCAATTAAATTCCTGGAGCCAAACATATATATATATATATATATATATATATATATATATATATTTTAATTATGAAACCAGCAGTGTGAGCTCTACCCTCCATTCTTTTGAAACAACTCTTTCTAGATTTCCTAATAAATAATAATGGTAGTGGTTGTTATTATCTCATTCACCTGTGACGAGTGAGTCTGACCAAAGGAAAGCCAGAATAACAACCTGGATCGAGCTGTCTGATTCGAAATGGTGGGAACGACCAATAAAGTAATAAACTCACCCTAAGTCTTAGTGGCGAGAGTGGTAAAGATAAATAGATGATCTGTGGTTTCCAAACATCTTTATGCATAATATTTACAAGGTGAGACAAGGGGAATGCCCAATTTTTACACACTATCATCAGTTGGAACATTACATCTAAGAGATTTCCATGAAAAGAAAGCCATTTTGGGTGGGATTCTTTTATTCTAGATTGTTTTACACCATGGACAAATAGGAGAAGGGGTTCAGATAGCCTACCAAGCGGACTTACAAGAGAAAAGCCTGTTAGATGTAAGTTTCCAAATCCGAATGTTTTTTCCTTGTCTTAAAGTTATGTTTTGGGAACTAATTTGAGTTTTTACATATTCTAGGATGTTGTTCCCTATTTTTTCCCAATGCTAAGCACCGGTGTTATCTAAAATGCCATTTACCTTAATATCGGGGTCTATAGCCAAGGGGTCCAAGGCCCTAAATAAAGGCTCATCACCACACTAGTTTTCAAGCCAAAATGGAATGTTACCTTCTTGGATGTGCTAGGTAGAGTTGGCCATGAGAGTGTTCAAAAATTGAAGATTTTTCGCCAAGAAGAGGAACCTTTATACTCCTAACCCAAGCACCAATGGTTAGCTAATTTGGCTTTAAAGTAAATCGGCTAGCACCCATTCTCGGATAGAGCCTGCCATAAAGCTTTCAACCGAAAGGTTTCACCCAGCTCAACTAGATATTTTAATCCAACCCCACATTCCTCCAAAGGCTTACAAACCTCCGACTAAGCAACCCAACTATGTTTTCATGTTTCCTCCACTTCGAACCAAAGAAAATGTATGCAAATTTTCTCTAGTCATGCGAGGATGCTCCGAGAGAGGTCAAAAGCCATAATGAGATTGCATAGAAGAGAGGACAAATCTAAGTAGAACAATTCTACCTCCAACAGAGGGAAACCTCCCTTTCCATGATTCTACTTTAGTGGAGATTTTACTGAGAGATTTTACTGAGAATTTCTTCAAACACATATTGGCGGGCCTTCCCTTTGTGAATGGGAACCCCCATATATTTTGAAGGTAGCAGATGATTTCCAAAACCAAGAGCCCCTTGGATAATATTTATTCTACAAGGAGTGGCCTTTGAGGAAGTATAAAAACAACTTTTCCTTTTGTTGATACACTATCCAAAGTAAATCTCATAAAGATTGAGAAAATTCATTAGCTTCTGTAAAGCACCCCGAGCACCATTACAAAAAAAATTATTGTGTCGTCAGCATAAAAGACAATGTTATGTGGATCGGCAACCTCTGGGAACAATGTAAAATATATCTGAATTTTGAGAAAATAAATATGAGAGACCATGGCTGAGAACCTCCTTAGCAAGAATAAAAAGATACGAGGACAAAGGGTCCCCTTGATGGAGACTCCTTGAAGACTTGAAATAATTTTTAGAGAGAACTAGCAGTTATAGATAACCTTACGAATGAAAGAAATCCAATCTGTAGAAAAACCAAACTGACCAAGCACAGAGAAAAGGAAATCCCACTCAAGCCGATCATTGGCTTTAAGCATATCCAACTTAGTCACCACATTATGCCCTTTAACTTTCCTATCAATCTCTTGCATAAGTTCACGCACAAGGTCTATGTTATCCAAAATGTTTCGGCCTTCAATGAAGGCCACCTGATGCAGAGATATAAGTTTATGGCAGATACCGACAAGTCTATCAACTAAAATTTTAGCTATAACCTTGCAAAAGAAGTTACAAACACTTATGGGCCGATAATCTAAAAAGGTTAGAGGTTTCTGACCTTTAGGAACAAGAGATATATATGCTCAAGTATAACTGAGAGGAAGCTCACTCCCCAAGAAAACTCCTACACTACAGAGATGACATCATCCTTCACAATATCCCAGTGGTGTATATAAAAATATTTGATGAAACCATCCAGACCTAGGGCACTATCCTTTGAAAGTGAGAAAACAACAATTTTTTATTTCTTCCTTGGAGGGAAGAAGAATCAGAATATCATTATATGATGGAGAGATAATTGCTGGAATAAGATTCAGTAAATTAGGATTTGCACTGCACCGCTCAGCTGTAAGGATAGAACAAAAGTACCGAATGCCTTCCTGAATGATTTAGGGGTCATCTGTGATCATTGAGCCATCATCCAAAGATATCTTAGAAAGAGTAGAAAATTTTTTGTTCACCTTAATCTAGCATGAAAAAAATTTGTGTTTCTATCTCCTTCCGCTAATCATTGAATCCAGTATTTCTGTCTCCAAAAAATTTCCTATTGCAAAAACTAGTGATGAAGATTCAGCTTGGCGTTTTGAAGAGTTGTACAACTATCAATGGAGTTATGCTGTGTGTGAGCAAGCTCCTTTTGAAAGACTTATCTTCGGCCTGCTTGATATTTTGAAACAAATCCCTAAACACATCATTGTTCTAGGTTCTGAGGCAGTCACATAAGCGTTTAAATTTAGAAAGCAAACATTGCAAAGGAAATCCCGAGGCTAGGTACGAGATTAAACTAGTGTTTAGAAAACCAAACCAGACCGGCCGGTCAGACCGATTGAACCATGACCTAGGACCTTGGCCGGTTTGGTCATTCACCAATAACTTCTTTGGTTAAAAACTAGTGAAAACTGACTGGTCGGGTGGTTTAACTGGAAAACCGGTCCTGGTTTCATGAAACCGCTCAGGTCCTTAACTAATAGAAAGTGTAAAATGTACTCAACAAGATTCAAACCTATGGCCTCTTATGTTCATATATTGCTTAATTACCATTAGTTTACCTCTTAACTTGTGTTACTTAATGACTCTTTATTATACATATTACTTTATTACGCATGTATTTAAAGAAAATGTAAATTAAGAGACTTGAACCCTAATAATTTACTTTAAAAATTAAAGAAATTGCCATTAATACACCATATTTAAGTATATTAAAAATTATAAAATGTATATGTATTATATATAACATTTATATGATCTCTAGTGTATATATATATATATATATATATATATATATATATATATATATATATATATATATATATATATGTGTGTGTGTGTGTGTGTGTGTGTGTGTATGCCACATCATCACGGTTCAACCTCCAATTTGACTCCGGTTGAACCTCTAATCCATGAACCTTTCCCCTCTCTTGTTCTAGGCTTGGTCCTGTTCTCAGAACATTGGATTAAACATTAAAGTCTGGACAAAGTACAATACTTTTGAAAATAGGTAGTAAAATCATATTACTGAAAGAGGTGATTGAATTTTAACATGTTTTTTGTTTGTTGTAGGATCATTGTGAATGCCAAACAATACAATTTTGGCAATAAAAATCAAATTCTCTATTGAAGTTAGCTCTTACTCTTAGAGCAATAGACATGTTTAATATATTCAGTTGAAAAGGAAAAGAGGCAATAACTCTCTCTCTCTCTCTCTCTCTCTCTCTCTCTCTCTCCCCCATTATATGCCATGATTTTGAAGGGATGAGAGATCCATCACATGTATCACAGAACCCTGCAGGTAGGTAGGGCAAAATTTCAAAAATTTCTCTTTCTCCCATATGGGAATCACATTCCCTGTTTTAGAAAACTGCATTTTCAAGGATCAATCTTGAACATAAACCGGACCAGATTTGAAACCAAAAGATAGGAGAGAGATGTACCTGATACGGAGTAACAGTAACTCCCAACAAAGGTGTTCACGCCTAAGGAAAAGGCCAAAGACTGCTCCCACTGAAGATGACACAACGTAGGGTGGAGCAGAATCAACAGATGGTTCTTCAGCAAGAATCGAGTTCTTCAACAAGAATTCGATGGAGGGTGAGTGAGCACGACTTCAGATCAGTTTTTCACCAAAAAATGATATCAAGAACGCTTCTTGATCGCTCCTGCAGGTGGAGATCGAACTGGCAATGGCGGTAGCAATAGAAGGAGGCAAGAGCAGAAGATGGCATCAGTCTCACTAGAGCTGTCTTCTCTCTTGTTTCTGTAATCAGCTTGGGTGAATTGGGGTTCGCCCTCCTCCTCTATTTATTGCCTTAAAGAGAACTCCTCCTAATCCTATTAGGAGTTTCCTAATCCAAATTTCATTTGGATCTGGACTCTCTTTAAGAGATAAGGATAGACCCTTATCTTATCTGTAGATAAAGATCAGCCTTCCTAATCTTATTAGGAGTTTCCTAATCCAAATCTTTATTTGGATCTGGACTCTCTGAGTGGATAGGGATAACTCCCTATCCTGTCTGCTAATGTAAATCCCAGAACTGCCCCTCTTTAATTAATCAAATTAAACCAGTTCGATTTGGGCTTTAGGCCCATTAAGTCCTTGTGCTCTCTTATTCTCCAAACTGCTGCCCAGTTGGTATCCTTGTATGGCGTGGGACCCAAACATTGATCTACACATCAGCCACATGGGTTCAACCTAGCCTCTATTACAAGGCCTGGCCGAATTCACTATAGGAAACAGTGAATCCCTGAGCCCATCACCATGGGCTCTTAATGGGACCAACACTTACACTATGTGGTCCCTGGATCAAGCCACCTTATAAAAACCCAAGGACTGTGGGCAGATGCAAGATTAGCCCATCAGGTATTACCCTCAATGGTCTTACACTTAACCTCTCAGCCCATAATGATCAAACATTGCCCGACAAGAGAGGACCTCTCCCTCGACTGCAAGGTACAGTGCTGCACTTTTTGTAAACATTTTGAAACCATAATATATATATATATATATTTATATTTATATATATGTATATGTATATCTCTATATAAATATATTTTGCAAAACAAATTTCAATGGTTGAAATCGACTACTGGCGGTTTTGGTTTCCATCAAAGGGAGTGCATCCCCCATCATTCACTTTATCCGACAAAGGGGCTAATCACTATGATCACCCACTCAGATGAATTCTCGGACTATCCCAACATACCCAGGTTTTGACCCACTCAGCTGAGACAAGCCACCCCAACCAACTTGGCGACACATCAGTCTCATACTTGGCAAGATAAATCTTGCCAGATCTATCTAACGGCTGTGAAGATTCTAAACTAATACGAGTCTCATATGTGTCTAGTTTAAGGGTATTACACAGAAAAAACCATAATAACATGAATCAAATATGTACTTTATTCATTTACATTAAATGTCATAAGGTACACCATTCTGATTGGAGCTAAGGGCATACACTGTCTAACAACTCCCACTTGCACTTAGGTCCAATCTGGTACAAGCTGGAGTCCCAGACTTTCCACGTGTTTCTCAAACACTTTCTGTGTCAGTGGCTTAGTCAATGGGTTTTCCACATTCTCTGCTAATGCTACCTTTTAACATCAATCTCTCATAGATCCAGTGTTGTCACACAATAGTGGAATGGGTGATGTGCGGAATTCCAAATTCCAGAATGAACACCTTCATTCATTAGGCAACCTCACTTATGGCAATGTGTTCGGCTTGGGTTGTGGACTGTTTATTCTTACTACTTAGGACCCCTGTTTGCTGCTTTTCCAAAAAACAGCACACGATCCTATCATGAAAACATACCCAGATGTAGACTTTCTATCATCTGGATCTGATTGGAAGTCGACATCAGTATACCCCTGGATCTGTAGTGAGCTACCATCGAATACCGGACAAAACTCTTTTGTCATTTGAAGGTACTTAAGTATATTTTTCATAGTAGTCCAATGCTCCTGCCCTGGGTTGGCCTGGAATCTACTTACCACACTCACTGCCTGAGCAATGTCGGGACGAGTGCACAGCATGGCATACATGATGCTCCTTACGGCTGAAGCATAGGGAACGTCCATCATGCTTCAATCTCCTCAGGTGTCTTGGGAGACATGCCCTTGGAGAGAGTGACTCCATGCTTAAAAGGAACATTTCCTTTCTTGGAGTTCTCCTGCTGTATCTTTTGACTATCTTGTCAATATAAGCAGATTGGGATAATCCTATTATCTTCTTTGGTCTATCTTTATTAAGTCGAAGACCCAGTATAAATGAGGCTTCTCCAAGATCTTTCATGGATAATTGCTGTGAAAGCCACACTTTCACCGTAGTCAACATTCCTACATCATTCCCAATGAGTAGAATGTCATCTACATACAGAACCAAAAAATGTAATCTTATCACCACTAGATTTCCTGTAAATACAAGGCTCATCCGGGTTCTGCTCAAAGTCAAACTTTTTGACGGTAGAGTCAAACTGGATGTTCCAACTCCTAGAAGTTTGCTTAAATCAATATATGGATCTATTTAATTTACATACCATGTGTTCCTGACCCGCAACTATGAAACGTTGCGGTTGTTGCATGTAGATATCTTCACTAAGATCTCCATTTAGGAATGCAGTTTTGACATCCATTTGCCAAATCTCATAATCATGGTATGCTGCTACAGATAGCAGGATCCTAATGGATTTAAGTATGGCCACCGGCGAAAAGGTTTACTCATAATTGATTCCCTCTTTTTGAGTGTACCCTTTCGCCACAAGACAATCCTTGTAGGTCTCAACCTTACCATCGGGGCCCTTCTTCCTCTTATAGATCCATTTGCAACCGATTGCTTTTACCCCAGGGGGCAGTTCTACTAGAGACCAGACTCCATTGGTCTCCATTGAGTCCATCTCAGCTCTCATGACATCTACCCATTTCAAGGAATCTATGTTCAACATAGCTTCCATATAAGTCACGGGATCCTCCTCACTGGTCGTAGCTTCCACCAGGTAACTATCCTGGTCATAGCCGAGACGAACTGGAGGCTTGGAAACACGGGTAGATCTTCTAGGTTTGTCATTACCTGGAACTTGTGGGACACCTCCCACTAACCCTGAACTCTCCTCATCAAGAACAATTTCCTGATGGTGATTGTTCAGGATGTAATCATCTTCCAAGAAATGGGCATGTCGGCTACAGAACACCTTCTGTTCTCCTAGGTCATAGAATAGGTAACCCACGGATCCCTTGGGGTAGCCTACGAATTTGTAACGGCTGGTCTTGGATCCTAATTTATCTGCACTCGTTCTTTTAACATCTGCCAGATAACCCCAAATCTTCAAGTGTCTTACACTTGGTATCTTTCCGGTCCAAATCTCATAGGGAGTCTTCGGAACTGATTTGGTTGGAACCCGGTTCAGCACGTATATCACAGTCTCCTATGCGAAACCCCAAAAGGATGTGGGCAACTCTGAGTGTATGAGAAGTGACCGGACCATATCTAATAAGGTCCTATTCCTCCTATCTGAAACACCATTTAGCTATGGTGTAGCAGGAGGAGCTAACTGTGATACTATCCCGTTGACCTTCAAGTAGTCATTGAATTCGTCAAAGAGATACTCGCCACCTTGATCCGATTGAAGGGTCTTAATTTCTCTCTCTAACTGTTTCTCAACCTCTTGTCTGAACTCTTTGAACTTTTCAGACTTGTGTCTCATTAGGTACACGTAACCATACCGAGAGTAATCATCGGTAAATGTTATAAAATACACGTGCTGGTTACGTGTCCTAACACTCATGGGACCACATACATCAATATGTATAAGGTCAAGCGTGCCTGTACATCTTTCAGGCTTACCGTTAATTGGCTGTTTCGTCATCTTACCCTGAAGGCAAGGTTCACAAGTTGGAAGATATTCTACAGTTAGAAAATCCAAAGGACCATCCTTTACCAACCTTGTGATACGATCTATGTTAATATGGCCAATTCGGTAATGCCATAGGCATGTGGGATTAACTGTATCACGGGTTCTTTCTTGGGGATGTGATCCGACATAGTTTCGAATATGTTAGTTTCTAGGGAAGGCTGAAGAACATAGAGACCATTCTCAAGTTCTCCGTATGCGAGGAATTTGTTATTTCTTTTAATAGTAACCGTATTACTAAAAAGAACATAATATCCATCCGCACACAATTTTCAAACAGAAATCAAATTTCTTATCAAATTCTGTACAAAAAGACAATCTTTCAGTACAATTATTCCTTCTCTGAAAATTAACTCTACGGTTCCAATAGCCGTAGCTACAACACTTGTAGAAGTCCCCAAGTAAAGAATTACTTCTCCATCACTCAATCTTCTTCTTATCCTGAACCCCTGCAGTGAGTTACACGCATGAGTTGAAGCCCTGGAGTCAATACACCAGGAAGCAAAAGTTACCACAAATTGGTTTCTATGACACAAGATTCGAAATTAACTTGTTTCTTGGATTTCAGGTATTGAGGATAGTTCCTCTTCCAGTGGCCGGTCTTCTTGCAGAAGTGACAAGCATCTGATGCCCTGTCTTTCTTCTGCTTCTTAGACTTAGCAGCTTTCTTCTAAGGCTTTCTCTTTGCCTTCCTCTTCTTCTTGCCAGATTTTCCTGGTTCAACAACACATGGCAATAGGCTCATCCTTCTTAATTAGTTCCTTGGCCCTCTACAACATATTGCTGAGTTCCTGGATGCTAACATTTAGCTTATTCATGTTGTAGTTCAAGATTAACTGATTGAAGGAAGGAGGTAGAGAATTCAGGATGGTGTCTACCTTCGTGACATGGTCAAGCCCGGATCCAAGAACCTTAAGTTCATTGATGTAACCCATCATCCGAAGACAATGGTCATGAACTTGCTGGTTCTTGGACATCTGCGCGGTCATGAACTGTTTCAAGAACATCTGACAAGTAGAACGATTATGCTCCTCATACATCGTCCTTAGACTATCCAATATGTTCTTGGACAATTCGATCTGATCGAACTGTCACTGTATCGGATTATCCAAGGAGGCAATGATGTAGTAGTGGGCTAGGGAATTCTTCTCTTCCCATTCCTGGTAGTCCCTCTTTCGGGCCTCAAAAGCCCTATCACTCGGATGCTCCAGGGCATGATTCTTAGCTACTTTGTCTAATTTTTCAGACGTTAGGCCCAACATAAGATTACGGTACCAGTCAGTATAGTTAGGTCCCTTAAGTTTGTTGTCGTCCAACAACTTAGCGAATTGTCCGTTTGCCATTTCTGATAAAAAGCAAACATTAGTCCACAACCTAATTTGATTCATGTTATCCACATAGATATGACTTTTAATCTATGTTTCATTTCCATTTACTCATCTCCGAGATTTCCCTCCTATCTCAGTGACGGAGACTACGAATTATGTCTCTGGAAATGTGGGAAATCACATAGGGTGCATGGAGCCAATTGTTTCAGTTGCATAACCCCACCACCTTTCTGTGAAGGATCATATCCACTCATCGCATGAGCTTTCCCTTTGGCCTCTGTCAAACAAGGTTCATTGCCATTTTAGGTTAAACTTTTATGTCTAGTGAGTGCTCACCCATCATATTCGTGAACGCCAAGTTACCGTGAGAGAGTTTTCCATTTTAGGATAGGCCCCTCCCACATCGGTCTATGACGCCCCTATCATCTTATGAAACATTCCAACAAATCTAGCAGCAAATGGATAGCCCAATTTTATGGTGCGTTTCCTCATTACTGAAAGACCCATCTTCATGCTAATGATGGAAGGCCTTTAGAGAGTTCATCATATGAATCTCCCTATCACATGCACCCATATTTCAGGAGGGAACAAAAGTTATGCCCTAGTTTAATTTAGGTCAAACCAAAGTGGCTCCCACTGAATTTCATAAAACCAGATTTCGGTGGACCTTAAACGGCTAGGGTTTCGCACGATTCCTCTTTAGGAGAGGTGTGGGGCCCACCATGAAGGGAGGTCATCCAATGACCTTAAGGACACCATGGCAATGATGTGCATTCAGCCATGGTGTGTGCAAGAGCCACTATCGTATCAGCATGGGCCAAGTACTTATGTCCCATGGACATTGCACATCATACATTCATACATCACATGCAGGGATAGAATTGATCCAATCAATTAATATCTATAAAGCCCATCATCAAAGCCCATATTGATCCATAATATTACTGATTAACATTATCTAGGTATATGGGTTGAATAGCAAAGAACAGTTCGGCCCATATAGCTTTTATGCAGTTAGTGGGCTTAAGCAGTTTTAACACTTTAAAACAGGGCTTTACAGGTGTGGGCCGAATTAGGTATTGCAATTAAATATCAACCTCTTGACCCAAGAGTGGGAAATTAGGGCTGAGAACAACACCCATCAAACCATAGATTCGGTCCAATTTGGTTCGAATGGGTCTAAGGTTTGATTTTTAATCCAAGAATTAATTCAAGAATTGATCTGAAATTAAATTACCGATTAAAGACAGTAAAAAATTAGTACTAGGGCTGTTCGCACATCTGCTACCTGCAAAACAGATGTTAGATTACAGTTTGCAGTTTCACAAACTGCAAATCGCAGATAACGAAACCCTAATCTACGAAATCTCCTCCTTCTGCACGATCAACTTCGATCTTGATAAAAATAAAATAGAAAAACCCTAATTTTCTATTAATATTACATCAGATCGAATTCCTATACAATCATTCTAGAAATTAAAAAAAAATTAATTACAGACCAAAAGTTAAAGAACTGCAAAAATGCAGATTTCCTGCGCCAATAAAGACTTCGATCTCCACCGTATGAACAGTCCATAAATCAAGAAAAATATAAAGAACCATTCTAAATATAATTCAGATTATAAAGATTTAATTTCAGATCAACAGCCCTTAATCTGGGAACCGATTTCCTAGAAAATCAATTATTTGCGCAAATCAGGTAGAACGCCTTCCGGCCTTTTGCGCAGGTTCAGATCTGATCTATTTCGGTTTAAGATTTGAACCTGGCTCTGATACCACTGAAGGAATGAGAGATCCATCACATGGATTTCCGAACTCTGCAGGTAGGTAGGGCAAAATTTCAAAAATTTCTCTCCCATATGGGAATCACATTCCCTGTTTTAGAAAATTGCATTTTCAAGGATCAATCTTGAACCTAAACCGGAGCAGATCTGAAACCAAAAGGTAGGAGAGGGATGTACCTGATACAGAGTAACAGTAATTCCCAACGAAGGTGTTCACGCCCAAGGAAAACGCCAAAGACTGCTCCCACTGAAGATGACACAGCGTAGGGTGGAGTAGAATCAGCAGATGGTTCTTCAGCAAGAACCGAATTCTTCAGCAAGAATTCGATGGAGGGTGAGTGAACACGACTTCAGATCAGTTTTTTACCAAAAACTAATATCAAGAACGCTTCTTGATCGCTCCTACAGGTGGAGATCGAACTGGCAATGGCGGAAGCAATAGAAAGAGGCAAGAGCAGAAGATGGCACCAGTCTCATTGGAGCTGTCTTCTCTCTTGTTTCTGTAATCAGCTTGGGTGAATTGGGCTTCACCCTCCTCCTCTATTTATAGCCTTAAAGAGAGCTCCTCCTAATCCTTATTCACCAAACTGCTGCCCAATTGGGTATCCTTGTATGGCGTGGGACCCAAACATTGATCTACACATCAACCACATGGGTTCAACCCAGCCTCTGTTAAAAGGCCTAGCCGAATTCACTGGGTGGTCCCTGGGTCTAGCCACCTTATAAAAACCCAAGGATGTGGGCAGATGCAAGATTAGCCCATTAGGTATTACCCTCAATGGTCTTACACTTAACCTCTCAGCCCATAATGATCAAACACTGCCCGACAAGAGAAGACCTCTCCCTCGGCTGCAAGGAACAGTGTTGCACTCTCTACTCACATGGATCCCGAGAATTAAAACCTTTTGCAAACATTTTTGAAACCGTAATATATATGTATATTTCTATATAAATATATTTTGCAAAACAAATTTCAATGGTTGAAATCGGCTGCCGGCAGCTTTGGTTTCCATCAGAGAGAGTGCATCACCGATCATTCACTTTGTCCGACAAAGGGTCTGATCCTATCACTATGATCACCCACTCAGATGAATTCTCGAACTGTCCCAACATACCCAGGTTTTGACCCCCTCTAAGGATCTCACTGATTGGCATATCAAAGGCAGCCCACTCCGACACCTAGTGTAGTATCATAATCGAGTCTATGGTCAGGTGCAACATTCCAGTTTGCCCATCTATCTCCAAGGTCCAGGGCAATTCTGGAATTCTGGTCTGGTTTAGGGCTTCAAGAAAACCCACACTACATGTACCTCAGGTCTCACCCTAGCAGCTGAGACAAGATACCCAACCAACTTGGTGGCACATCAGTGTCAGCTTTGGCAAAATAAATCTCCCCAGATCTATCCAATGACTGTGAAGATTCGTAACTAACACGAGTCTCATATATGTCCAGTTTAAAGGTATTACATAGAAACACACCATAATAACATGAATCAAAAATGTACTTTATTCATTTACATTAAATGTCATAAGGTACATTATTCTGATTGAAGCTAAGGGCATACACTGTCTAACAAATTTTATTTGTGTTGACAATTGACTAATTAAGGCACATGTTCACCATAATCATTTTACTTAAGTTGAACAATTATATGCCATGATCTCATGATGTCAACTTTTTATATATTCTTTGGATTCATTCTTTAGCACCACAGTTTTAATGGAATCTATAATGTGGGGTTCATCCTTCACGATTCCACCTAGATTGTAATAACCATGGGAACAAGACAACTCCGTTGTTCCCTCTACTTGTCTTTACCATCTTGCATGTTGTTGGAGAGTAAGAAGGGAGGTCATTCCATGGAGTCAAGTAATAGTTGATGAAAATAAAATGGACAACTGGATTGTCATAAATGCAACAACTATGTACAATAAAAATAATAACAATTCCAAATACCAATACATACTTGCCTAAAAATTTCAATCTCCCTACGAAAAACTTCAACTTGTACATGTAAAACCTGAAACCACTCTTCCAATACCCCAAGTACTTCACGCTTCAATTCAATCAATCATCCTTAAATACCTTGTCAAACCACCCTTTGCATAATATGATCTGGGTCCTCAACCTCTCCATCAAATGTTATTGGATTGCACCAAGAAAAAATTGTACCCCTCATTTTTTGTAAGGCAAATTTCTTAAAGTACTCCTATGGCTTAGGAAATTGACTAATTATACCCTTACTACTTATATATTGCCTTAAAAAGTACCTTTAAGTTTTCTAATAATTGTATAAAATCTTCCTTATCGTTAACTTTTCGTCACACTCCGTTCACATGTGATGTCACATAACTGATATATTTTTTGAAAATTCCTAAAATATCCTTTCTCGGCATTTTCTCAGAAACTAGAAAAGCGATGCACCTACCAGTAATGCGAATGTTCTGAACCATAAACAGGGGAACTCAATCTCCTTCCCTCTTTGTAACTACAAGAAATGATTATATATGCTTTTCTTTTGTAAGAAAGAAATGTTTATGTTTAAGTGCTAAGTAATGTTCAACATTAACTATTAAAATCTTCTTCGTTCTTTGTTATGGGTTTGCATTTTCAGATGGTTGTCCCCGCCACCAGAATATTGGTTTTGCGGAAGGTGAGTCGTAAAACGATGCTGGTTATGCATCTATCAGTTTCAATTCTCCTTGTCTCATTGAAGAAAAACCGTTTGTTAATTGCATCAGCCCCTGACTGAAGAAGAAAGGGCTAGGATTTAATCTGCAATCCGGTTACCCTCTCCCATCTCTCGAATTAGTAGTCTTTTTCTTTTTCATTTTGTTTGTTATTTATTAAATTTAAAAAATAAGATATGAATGATAGAGAGATACATATTTAGGACTTTGGTTTAGGATTTTGATTATCAAGAGAACTTGGTTATAAATTGAAAGACATTTTTCAAACAGTCAAACAAAGGAAGGGTATAAAGAAGAGATGTGCAATAGTGAAAAAATGGAATGATCTCTTGCAAATGGATTCATCCAATGGATGAATATTAGAGAGAAAATTGAAGAAGAAAAGAAGTAATTAATATGGTCTAAGACTACTCTGCCTTCAATCGGTGAAAAACACAATGGATTAATTGCTAAGTCTAGAACCGTTTCCTGTCATTAGACTACCACCACTCATGGATTTGAACCCTCTCATGAGTGTTCTTTCAACTGTTAGACAGTTTTGTATGCCCTTAGCTTCAATCAGAATGATGTACTTTATGAGTTTATTGTAAATGAATAAAGATACATATTTGATTCATGTTCCCTTGGTATGTTTCTGTGTAATACCCTTAAACTGGACACTTAATGAGACTCGTGTTAGTTTAGAATGTTCACATCCGGTGGGTCGGTCTGGGGAGACCTATCTTGACAAGGTTGACATTGTGGTGCCACCAAGTCGGTTGGGGTGGCCTGTCTCAGCTGCCAGGGTGAGACCCTAGGCACATACAGTGTATGATTAATTGAATCTTTGAACTGGACCAGCTTTCTAGTATTGCCCTGGACCTTGGAGATTGATGGGCAAAACTGGAAAGTTACACCCGACCCCTAGACTCGATTATGATACTGCACTAGGTGTCGGATTGGGCTATCTTTGATGTACCAATCAGTGAGATCCTTAGCGGGGATCAAAACCTGGGTATGTTGGGACAGTCCAAGAATTCATCTGAGTGGGTGATCATAGTGACAGGATCAGCCCCTTTGTCAGACAAAGGTAATGATCGGGGATGCACTCTCACTGATGGAAACCAAGACTGCCGGCAGCCGATTTCAACCATTGAGATTTGTTTTGCAAAATATATTTTATATAAGATATAAAAGAATATATATGGTTTCTAAAATGTTTGCAAGAAGGTTTTAATTCCCGGGATCCATATAAATGGAGAGTGCAACACTGTTCCTTGCAGCCGAGGGAGAGGTCCTCTCTTGTCGGGCAGTGTATGATCATTATGGGCTGAGAGGTTAAGTGTAAGACCATTGAGGATAATGCCTGATGGGCTAATCTTGCATCTGCCCACAGTTCCTGGGTGTTACAAGGTGGCTTGGCCCAGGGACCACTTAGTGTAAGTGTTGGGCCCATAGAGCTCATTTGATGGGTTTCAGGGGGTACACTGTCTTCAGCAGTGCATTCGGCCAGGCCTTGTAACAAAGGCTGGGCTGAACCCATGTGGCTGATGTGTAGATCAATGCTTGGGTCCCACGCCATACAAGGAAACCCAACTGGGCAGCAATTTGGAAGGTTTTTTGAGTACATAACCTTAATGGGCCTTAAGCCCATTTCGAACTGGGCTGATTTGATCAGTCATCTAAAGGGGGCGAATTCTGAAGTGGGTCAGCTAAAAGGATTGGGCTTAGACCCTATCCACTCAGAGAGTCCAAGATCTAAATAAGATTTAGATATAGAAACCTCCTAATTAGATTAGGAGACAACTGATCTGATCTGCAGATAAGATTAGGATTATCCCTTATCACTAAGGGACTTCTAACCCAAATATGATTTGGATTAGCAACTCCTAATCTGATTAGGAGCTGATCCCTTTAAGATTATAAAAGGGGAAGGGGGCGGCAGCCTTGAAATATACAATAACATCAATAGCATTCTTCTCTTTAAGAAAGAGAGATTAAGAGATTTCCTGCATACTGCAAATTCTCTTCTGCCGCCACCTTCCTGCCATTGCCATTCCTTCAGTTCGATCTCCAGTTCTTGGGAGCAATCAAGATTGGATCTTGATTTCAATCTTTTGGGAAAAGATTGATTGGAGCTGTACTCACAAGCCGTCTAGTTGATTCTTGCGAAGGGTCAAGTTCTTTTGAAGAACATTGCTGATTCTGCTCCATCCTTCACTGCGCCATCTTCAGTGGGAGCTGATTTTGGATCCTCCCTTGGGCGTGAACACCTCCATTGGGAGATAGTATTTCTCCGTATCAGGTATTATCCTCTCCCACTCCTTTTGGTTCAGATCTGGTTCAGTTTCTGGTTCAAGATTGATCCTTGAAAATATGATTTTCTAAATAGGGAATACGATTCCCAGTTGAAGGGAGAGATAAAATTTTTGAAATTTGCCCCTTATTCCACAATCTTTGGGCGTCCATAGGATGGATCTCTCATCCCTTCAGTGGTATCAGAGCCATGGTTCAAATCTTGAACCAGTTTGTTTCAGATCTGAACCTGTGCAATTGGGCAGAAGGTGTTCTACCCAATTTGCGCAGATATGGGTTTTGGGAAATTTGTTCCCAAAATTGATGGGCGAATAATCTGAAATTAATTTTATATAAATCTGATTATTATTTAGAATTGTTCTTTATGATTTTCTTGATTTATGGGCTGTTCGTACAAGAGGAGATCGAAATCTTGGTTTGCGCAGGGAACCTGCAAGATTTGTAGTTTCTTGATTTATTTATTACATTTGGTCTGTAAATAATTTTTTTTCTAGAATCAATGTATAGGTATTCGATCTGATGTACTTATTAATAGAAATAGGATTTCTATTTATTTTAATTTTGGATCGAAGATGGCGGCGCAGAAAGGGAGATTTCGCAGAGAAGAAGATTTCGCAGATGGGAGAATCGCTATCTGCGATTTGCAGTTTGTGAAACTGCATTCTGTGATCTAACCTCTATTTTGCAGGATGGATTGTGCGAACAACCCTGATTTACTGATTCTTGTTTTTCTTTTATCAGTAATTAATTTCAGATTATTTTCTTGAATTAAAGATTTGATTAAAAATCAAACCCTAGACCCATTCGAACCAAGATTGGTTCAAACTGTTTGGACCAAATCTAGGGTTTAATCAAGGCTGAAAGTCAGCCCTAATTTTCCCACTAATGGGCCTAAGGATTGATATTTAATTAAATGGTTAATTCGGCCCAACCTGTAAAGGCCCAGTTTTAAATAGTTAAAACTGCTAAAAGCCCACTTAACACATAAATCTATATGGGTTGAACCGTTCGGCCCATATACCTGAATAATATTAATGGTTAATATTATGGATTTGAAATGGGCTTCAAATGGGCTTTACAGATAATTAATTGATTGGATCAATTTATCCCTGCATGTGATGTATGGATGTGTGATGTGCTATGTACATGGGCCATAAGTACTTGGCCCATGCTCAATCGACAGTGGCTCTTTCGCACACCATGGCTGAATGCACATCATTGCCATGGTGTCCCTTTTGGTCATTGGATGACCTCCCTCCGAGGTGGGCCCCACACCTCATCATGAGGTCTCGTGCGGAACCCTAGCCGATTCAGGCCCACCAAAATCTGGCTTTATGAAAGTCAGTGGGAGCCACTTTGGTTTGACCTAAAGATAGAACTAGGGCGTAATTATCTGTTCCCTCCAGATGATATGAGTGCATGTGATAGGGAGATTCATATGATGAACTCCCTAAAGGCCTTACATCATTAGCACGAGGATGGGTCCTTCAGTAATGAGGAAACGCACCAGAAAATGGGCTATCCATTTGCTGTTGGGCTTGTCTAAGTGTTTCATAAGATGATAGGGGCGTCATAGACCGATGTGGGAGGGGCTTCACCAGAAAATGGGAACTCTCTCACGGTACCTTGGCGTTCACGAATATGATGGGTAAGCACTCACTGGACAGAAAGGATTACCTGAAAACGGCTCTGAACCTTGTCTGACAGAGGCCAAAGGGAAAACTCATATGATGAGTGGATATGATCCTTCACAGAAAGGTGGTGGGGTTATGCAGCTGAAACAGTTGGCTTCATGCACCCTATGTGATTTCCCACATTTCCAGAGACAACCCGTAGTCTCCGTCACTGAGAAAGGAGGGAAATCTCAGAGATGAATAAATGGAAATGGATCGTAGATTAAAATCCATATCTATGAAATGAACATGAATCGAATTAGGTCGTGGACTGATGTTTGCTCTTTTATCAGAAAATGGCAAACGGATCATTTGCAAAGCTACTTGATGACAACAAGTTGAAGGGCCCAAACTATGCTGACTGGTATAGGAACCTTATGTTGGTCTTAACCTCTGAGAAATTGGACAAGGTAGCAAAGAATCCTGCCCTGGATCGTCCGGGAGATAGGGCTTCTGAGGCCCGAAGAAGAGAATACCAAGAATGGGAGGAGAAAAACTCCCTTGCCCGCTACTATATCATTGCCTCCTTGGACAATCCAATTAAGAGGCATTTCGATCAGATCGAACTTGCTAAAGACGTATTGGACAGTCTTAGAACAATGTACGAAGAGCAGAATCGTTCTACTCGGCAGAAGGTCTTGAAACAGTTCATGACCGCATAGATGTCCAAGGGCCAACACGTTCACGATCATTGTCTTCGGATGATGGGCTACATCAACGATCTAGTGGCTCTTGGATCTGGGCTGGATCTGGTAACTCAGATCGATGCTATTCTCAACTCTCTGCCTCCATCCTTTAATCCATTCATCATGAACTACAACATGAACAAGCTGAACGTCAGCTTGCAGGAACTTAGCAATATGTTGCAGAGGGCCGAAGAATTGATTAAAAAGGATGAGCCCATTGCCATGCTTGTTGAAACTGGCAAATCGGGCAAGAAAAGGAAGGCGAAGAGAAAGCCCTAAAAAAAGGCTGCCAAACCCAAGAAACAGAGGAAGGACAAGGCATCAGATGCCTGTCATTTTTGCAAAAGGACCGGCCACTGGAAAAGGAATTGTCCTGCCTACCTGGAATCCAAGAAAGGTAATTTCAAAACTTGTGTTATAGAAACCAATTTGTTGGTAGCTTTTGCATCCTGGTGTATTGACTCTGGGGATTCAACTCATGCGTGTAACTCACTGTAGGGGTTCAAGGTAAGCAGAAGGCTGAGTGAAGGAGAAGTCACACTCTACTTGGGGACTACTACAACTGTTGCAGCCGCGGCCATAGGAACCGTGGAATTATATTTTAGAGAAGGAATAATTGTACTGAAAGATTGTCTTTATGTACAAAATTTAAGAAGAAATTTGATTTCTGTCTCAAAACTGTGTGCAGATGGTTATTCTGTCTTCTTTAGTAATACGATTACTATTAAAAGAAATAACAGATTCATCGCATACGGGGAACTGGAGAACGGTTTCTATGTTCTACATCCTTCTCTAGAAACTAACATAACCGAAACTACGTCGGCTGAAAACCCCAAGAAGAGAGCCCGTGATACAGTTAATCCCACGTGTCTGTGGCATTACCGACTTGGCCACATCGGTGTTGACCGAATCACAAGGTTGGTAAAGGATGGTCCTTTGGATTTTCTAGCTGTAGAAGATCTTCCCACTTGTGAGCCTTGCCTACAAGGCAAGATGACGAAACGGCCATTTAACGGTAAGCCTGAAAGATGTACAGGCACACTTGACCTAATACATACTGATATATGTGGTCCCCTGAGTGTTAGGACACGAAATCAACACGTGTATTTCATCACCTTCACAGATGATTTTTCACGATATGGTTACGTGTACCTAATGAGACACAAGTCTGAATCCTTTGAAAAGTTCAAAGAGTTTAGACAAGAGGTTGAGAAACAGTTAGGGAGAGAAATTAAAGCCCTTCGATCCGATCGAGGTGGCGAATATCTCTCTGACGAATTCAGGGACTACTTAAAGGACAATGGGATAGTATCACAATTAGCTCCTCCGGCTACACTACAACTTAACGGTGTTTCAGAGAGGAGGAATAGGACCTTATTAGATATGGTCCGGTCGCTTCTCATACACTCAGAGTTACCCACATCCTTTTGGGGTTACGCATTAGAGACTGCGATTTACGTGCTGAATCGGGTTCCAACCAAATCGGTTCCGAATACTCCATATGAACTTTGGACCGGAAAGAAACCAAGTGTCAGACACTTGAAGATTTGGGGTTGTCCAGCACACGTTAAAAGAACGAGTGCAGACAAGTTGGAATCTAAGACCTGTCGTTGCCTATTTGTAGGCTACCCAAAAGGCTCTGTAGGTTACCTTTTCTATGACCCAAGTGAGTAGAACGTGTTCTGTAGTCGAAATGTGCAATTCTTGGAAACAGATTATATCCTGGACACCCATCGTCAGGAAGTTGTTCTGGATGAGGAGAGCTCAGGAGCAGTGGGAGATGTCCCACAGGTTCTAGGTAGTGACCAACTTAGAAGATCCACTCGGGCATCCAGGCCACCAGTCCGTTATGGTTATGACCAGGATAGTTACCTGGTGGAAACCATGACTAGTGAGGAGGATCCCGTGACTTACGCGGAAGCTATGTTGGACATAGATTCTCAGAAGTGGGTGGAGGCCATGAGGGCAGAGATGGACTCAATGGAGACCAATGGAGTCTGGACTCTAGTAGATCCGCCCTCCGGGGTAAAGGCAATTGGTTGCAAATGGATTTACAAGAGGAAGAAGGGCCCCGATGGTAAAGTTGAGACCTTCAAGGCTCGTCTGGTGGCGAAAGGCTACACTCAGAAAGAGGGCATCGATTATGAGGAAACCTTTTCGCCTGTGGCCATGCTTAAATCCATTAGGATCCTGCTAGCTGTAGCAGCAAACCATGATTATGAGATTTGGCAGATGGATGTCAAAACTGCATTCCTGAATGGAGATCTTACTGAATATATCTATATGCATCAGCCGCAAGGCTTCATTGCTGCAGGTCAGGAAAACATGGTATGTAAACTTAACAGATCCATTTATGGGCTTAAGCAAGCTTCTAGAAATTGGAACATCCGTTTTAACTCTGCTGTCAAATCGTTTGACTTCGAGCAGAATCCGGATGAACCCTGTGTCTACAGGAAGTACAGTGGGGATAAGGTTACCTTCTTGGTTCTGTATGTAGATGACATTCTACTCATTGGGAATGATGTAGGAATGTTAACTATGGTGAAAGTATGGCTTCCGCAGCAATTCTCCATGAAAGATCTTGGAGAAACCTCCTATATATTGGGTCTTTGACTCTATAGAGATAGATCGAAGCGGATAATAGGATTATCCCAATTTGCTTACATTGACAAAATAGTCAAAAGATACAGCATGGAAAACTCCAAGAATTCATCTGATGGGTACAGTCCTATTAGGCAGTAAGCAGCCACCATAGCTGGCAGGTACGGTGCCAGTAGGCGAGAGGCGTGGGTACAGTCTTTTGGTATGGCTATCAGACAGAATGCTTCTTGTGAGGCCCTGAACGAGCGCCTTGGTGATGAGCTCCAAGCTGCCTGGTGGCGAGCTCCTTGGTGATGAGCTCCATGTTAGACAGTTTTGTATGCCCTTAGCTTCAATCAGAATGATGTACTTTATGAGTTTATTGTAAATGAAGAAAGATACATATTTGATTCATGTTCCCTTGGTATGTTTCTGTGTAATACCCTTAAACTGGACACTTAATGAGACTCGTGTTAGTTTGGAATGTTCACAGCCAGTGGGTCGGTCTGGGGAGACCTATCCTGACAAGGCTGGCACTGTGGTGCCACCAAGTCGGTTGGGGTGGCCTGTCTCAGCTGCCAGGGTGAGACCCTAGGCACATACAGTGTAGGATTAATTGAATCTTTGAACTGGACCAGATTTCCAGTATTGCCCTGGACCTTGGAGATTGATGGGCAAAACTGGAAAGTTACACCCGACCCCTAGACTCGATTATGATACTACACTAGGTGTCGGATTGGGCTATCTTTGATGTACCAATCAGTGAGATCCTTAGCGGGGGTCAAAACCTGGGTATGTTGGGACAGTCCGAGAATTCATCTGAGTGGGTGATCATAGTGACAGGATCAGCCCCTTTGTCGGACAAAGGTAATGATCGGGGATGCACTCTCACTGATGGAAACCAAGACTGCCGGCAGCCGATTTCAACCGTTGAAATTTGTTTTGCAAAATATATTTTATATAAGATATAAAAGTATATATGTATGGTTTCTAAATTGTTTGCAAGAAGGTTTTAATTCCTGGGATCCATATAAGTGGAGAGTGCAACACTGTTCCTTGCAGCCGAGGGAGAGGTCCTCTCTTGTCGGGCAGTGTATGATCATTATGGGCTGAGAGGTTAAGTGTAAGACCATTGAGGATAACACCTGATGGGCTAATCTTGCATCTGCCCACAGTCCCTGGGTGTTACAAGGTGGCTTGGCCCAGGGACCACTTAGTGTAAGTGTTGGGCCCATAGAACTCATTTGATGGGTTTCAGGGGGTACACTGTCTTCAGCAGTGCATTCGGCTAGGCCTTGTAACAAAGGCTGGGCTGAACCCATGTGGCTGATGTGTAGATCAATGCTTGGGTCCCACGCCATACAAGGAAGCCCAACTGGGCAGCAATTTGGAAGGTTTTTGAGTACATAACCTTAATGGGCCTTAAGCCCATTTCGAACTGGGCTGATTTGATCAGTCATTTAAAGGGGGCGAATTCTGAAGTGGGTCAGCTAAAAGGATTGGGCTTAGACCCTATCCACTCAGAGAGTCCAAGATCTAAATAAGATTTAGATCTGGAAACCTCCTAATTAGATTAGGAGACAGCTAATCTGATTTGCAGATAAGATAAGGATTATCCCTTATCACTAAGGGACTTCTAACCCAAATATGATTTGGATTAGCAACTCCTAATCTGATTAGGAGCTGATCCCTTTGAGATTATAAAAGGGGAAGGGGGCGGCAGCCTTTTACATCATCAACAACATTCTTCTCTTAAAGAAAGAGAGATTGGGAGATTTCCTGCATACTGCGAATTCTCTCCTGCCGCCACCTTCCTGCCATTGCCATTCCTTCAGTTCGATCTCCAGTTCTTAGGAGCAATCAAGATTGGATCTTGATTTCAATCTTTTGGGAAAAGATTGATTGGAGCTGTACTCACAAGCCGTGCAGATGATTCTTGCGAAGGGTCAAGTTCTTTTGAAGAACATTGCTGATTTTGCTCCATCCTTCACTGCGCCATCTTCAGTTGGAGCAGATTTTGGATCCTTCCTTGGGTGTGAACACCTCCATTGGGAGATAGTATTTCTCCGTATCAGGTACAATCCTCTCCCACTCCTTTTGGTTCAGATCTGGTTCAGTTTATGGTTCAAGATTGATCCTTGAAAATATGATTTTCTAAATAGGGAATACGATTCCCAGCTGAAAGGGAGAGATAATATTTTTGAAATTCGCCCTTTATTCCGCAATCTTTGGGCGTCCATATGATGGATCTCTCATCCCTTCACTCCAAGCTGCCTGGTGGCGAGCTCCTTGGTGATGAGCTTCGGGCTGCCTGGTGGCGAGCTCCTTGGAGAGCTACCTAGCTCCTTGGTGGTGAGCTCCTTGGCAAGCTCCTTGGAGAGCTGCCTAGCTCCTTGGAGAGCTTTCTAGCTCCTTGGTGGCGAGCTCCTTGGCGAGCTGCCGAGCTCCTTGGCGAGCTCCTTGGAGAGTTGCCTAGCTCCTTAGTGGCGAGCTCCTTGCCGAGCTCCTTGGAGAGCTGCCGAGCTCCTTGGAGAGCTGCAGGTGACGAGCTCCTTTGAGAGCTACCGAGCTCCTTGGCGTGCTGCGGTGCTCCTTGGTGGTGAGCTCCTTGGTGAGCTCCTTCGAGAGTTGCCTAGCTCCTTGGCGAGCTCCTTGGAGAGCTGCCAAGCTCCTTGGCGAGCTGCCGAGCTCCTTGGTGGCAATCTCCTTGGCGAGCTGCCGAGCTCCTTTGTGGTGAGCTCCTTGGCGAGCTCCTTGGAGAGCTGCCTAGCTCCTTGGTGGCGAGCTCCTTGGTGAGCTGCCGAGCTGCCCCTAAGTGGCGAGCTACCTATGCCGAGCTGCCTGTAAGTGCCGAGCTGCCCCTAGCTAGCTCGAGCTGTCTAGTTGTCAAGAGCCTGCACTTAGTTGGCATGAGGTGCCATGTGTCATAATTTCACTGGAGGGCCAAATCCGCCCTCATTAGAAATATTACTAGTACAATATGAATGTTTAAAAGAAAAAATCTTGCATCTATAATATAATGTCACTCCTACATTTCATCTTCTACAAATGAACTTCAGCTCAAAAGGTTAGAACTTGGTTGTAATTTGGTGATTGATGAATAAATCCTAGCCTTCTAGCATCTAAACCCATATTTTTTACAGTGAGTTCCATCTGAACCATCTATCCTCATGAACCAATTGTGGGCTGAGATAAGTAAGAATGAGTATAAACTGAAAGATGCATCTGGGTTCCATGATTTTCACTTCTAAAATCCAAAGTCAAGATTAAGAGCAATCCTTTGAGCGAACATTTTCTGCAACACTAAACCTACTTAGCCTGCACAAATAATTTAAACAAACCAAAGGAACCTACCAATTAGACATGTATACATCAACCGTCAAAGCAAAAATTGAACGGATCATACAACCAACAAAACAAATAGAAAAGCATCATGTAGATAAGGGCATCTTACCAGCATGTCTGTAACAATTTGTCAAACAATTCAATGTTCTTCTCGTAATACTAGGCCATTCACAATGAAACTTCCTGCTCCATCCAGTAACAAAATCTTAGACGGGTTTGAGCTTAGTCCAGAATTCAACTATGCTGATCATTGGCTAATGTTACTCCATTGATTGGTCGGTTTATAAATTCAACTAGGCTGTTTGATTTTGAAGGTTCTATCTGGTTTTTGGTACAGATAGGATAAAAGAGTAGACTGAATTACTGAAATACTATTGGGAAGTGCGAACCATCCTTTTAGGTCTAAAAACATTGTCTTTGTCTCTCAAAGTTACTCTGAAAAAGTTGTTATGGTACAAGATAACAGTGAACCAAGTTTATCGTATTGCATATTATGGATAGAACCAAGTGTATCGTATCATATTGATAGAACCAATGGGGCCCACATGTCTATTTTGTTCAGACTGCGAGACACGTGGCCTCCCAACTATCGCCTAGTCACGTCATCCTAGCTCGGCCATGTCGACACAACTCGATCATGTCGGCATAGCTCGGCCATGTGGGCCTAGCTCTGCCACGTCGGCCTAGCTCGGCCGAGCTATGCTATTACTGTGTCCCCCCATCTTATCCTTCCAGCCACATCAAATGGATGAGCACAACTACAGATAAGGAGGAATGAGGAAAGACGACTCCGCTGGGGAATGGAACTCTATCCCGAATACCTCGGCGGTTAACCTCATCCAGCAACCCCGGAAGCCCAATCCGACTAGGACACGAATCTTCAGCTATGAAAAGATACTCCATGCTCGAGGTAAGGGATCCAACTTTTGAGACCCGTACTGCTACTTAGCTCGGACCAACATCATCATAGCTCGGCCCGACCACCCATTACCTCTACTGACTTGAATGTCGGAGTACTTACCCGGGAATAATTCCTCGGGCCTCTGACTTCTTTCTTGATCACAGGTCTTGAAGTGCGACCTCGTCCTTGTAGCTCAGTCTCACCCTGTCAACAAGGACTATCTGGTTGCTCTCCTCAATTCGTGCACCACCTCAGATTGAGCAGCATCAGATTGGCACCGTCTGTGGGAACACACAAAAAGCCACCCCAAAAATCTTTCCTTACCGCACAATCAAGAAAGCGATCAAGATGCCCAAGAACCAGTCTGAGCGTTCAACAGGCCAATCCCCATCTCGAGAGTCTTGCCACCGTAGCTCTCCGCATCAAGAAATTCCACAACCCCCAGCTGCTGTCGATCCTGAGAAATTCTGAGCAATGCAAGAAAAAGTCAACAAGATCTTTGAAATGATGTAGAACATAGGTGAAGGGATGAGAGATCCATCCTATGGACGCCCAAAGATTGCGGAATAAGGGGCGAATTTCAAAAATTTTATCTCTCCCTTCAACTGGGAATCGTATTCCCCATTTAGAAAATCATATTTTCAAGGATCAATCTTGAACCATAAACTGAACCAGATCTGAACCAAAAGGAGTGGGAGAGGATTATACCTGATACGAAGAAATAATATCTCCCAATGGAGGTGTTCACGCCCAAGGAAGGATCCAAAATCTGCTCCCTTCCCCTTTTATAATCTCAAAAGGGATCAGCTCCTAATCAGATTAGGAGCTGCTAATCCAAATCATATTTGGGTTAGAAGTCCCTTAGAGATAAGGGATAACCCTTATCTTATCTACAGATAAGATCAGCTGTCTCCTAATCTAATTAGGAGGTTTCCAGATCTAAATCCCATTTAGATCTTGGACTCTCTGAGTGGATAGGGTCTAAGCCCAATCCTTTCAGCTGACCCTCTTTAGAATTTGCCCCCTTTAAATGACTGATCAAATCAGCCCAGCTCGAAATGGGCTTAAGGCCCATTTAAGGTTATGTACTCAAAAGGCTTCCAAATTGCTGCCCAGTTGGGCTTCCTTGTATGGCGTGGGACCCAAGCATTGATCTACACATCAGCCACATGGGTTCGGCCCACCCTTTGTTACAAGGCCTGGCCGAATACACTGTTAATGACAGTGCACCCCCTGAAACCCATCAAATGGGCTCTATGGGCCCAACACTTACACTAAGTGGTCCCTGGGCCAAGCCACCTTGTATCACCCAGGGACTGTGGGCAGATGCAAGATTATCCCATCAGGTATTATCCTCAATGGTCTTACACTTAACCTCTCAGCCCATAATGATCATACACTGCCCGATAAGAGAGGACCTCTCCCTCGGCTGCAAGGAACAGTGATGCACTCTCCACTTATATGGATCCCGGGAATTAAAACCTTCTTGCAAACAATTTAGAAACCATACATATATACTTTTATATCTTATATAAAATATATTTTACAAAACAAATCTCAACGGTTGAAATCGGCTGCCGGCAGTCTTGGTTTCCATCAGTGAGAGTGCATCCCCGATCATTACCTTTGTCCGACAAAGGGGCTGATCCTGTCACTATGATCACCCACTCAGATGAATTCTCGGACTGTCCCAACATACCCAGGTTTTGACCCCCGCTAAGGATCTCACTGATTGGCACATCAAAGACAGCCCAATCCGACACCTAGTGTAGTATCATAATCGAGTTTAGGGGTCGGGTGTAACTTTCTAGTTTTGCCCATCAATCTCCAAGGTCCAGGGCAATACTGGAAATCTGGTCTAGTTCAAAGATTCAATTAATCCTACACTGTATGTGCATAGGGTCTCACCCTGGCAGCTGAGACAGGCCACCCCAACCGACTTGGTGGCACCACAGTGTCAGCCTTGTTAGGATAGGTCTCCCTAGACCGACCCACTGGCTGTGAACATTCTAAACTAACACGAGTCTCATTAAGTGTCCAGTTTAAGGGTATTACACAGAAACATACCAAGGGAACATGAATCAAATATGTATCTTTATTCATTTACAATAAACTCATAAAGTACATCATTCTGATTGAAGCTAAGGGCATACAAAACAGTCTAACAGCTCCCACTTGCACTTAGGTCCAATCAGGTACTAGCCGGAGTCCCATGCTTTCCACGTGTTTCTCAAACACTTTCTGTGATAGTGGCTTTGTCAATGGGTCTGCTACATTTTCCGCTGACGCTACCTTCTGAATCAGGACGTCCCCTCTACCAACAATCTCCCACAGTACGTGGTACTTCCTCTCGATGAGCTTCGACTTCGAGTGGGCTCGTGGCTCCTTAGCCTGAGCAATAGCTCCATTGTTGTCACACAACAATGGGATGGGTGATGTGCTGGACGGAACTACTCCCAACTCGTGAACGAACTTCTTCATCCACACGGCTTCTTTGGCAGCCTCACTTGCGGCAATGTACTCGGCCTCGGTCGTGGAGTCTGCAGTGGACCCCTGTTTGCTGCTTTTCCAGCAAACAGCACACGATCCTATCGTGAAAACATATCCAGATGTAGACTTTCTATCATCTGGGTCTGACTGGAAATCGGCATCTGTAAACCCTTGGATCTGTAGTGAGCTACCGTCGAATACTAGACAAAACTCTTTTGTCCTTCGAAGGTACTTAAGTATGTTTTTCACAGCAGTCCAATGCTCCTGCCCTGGGTTGGCCTGAAATCTGCTTACTACACTCACTGCCTGAGCTATGTCAGGACGAGTGCACAGCATGGCATACATGATGCTCCCTACGGCTGAGGCATAAGGAACGTCTTTCATGCCATCAATCTCCTCAGACGTCTTGGGAGACATCTTCTTGGAGAGAGTGACTCCGTGCCTGAAAGGAACATTTCCTTTCTTGGAGTTTTCCATGCTGTATCTTTTGACTATTTTGTCAATGTAAGCAGATTGGGATAATCCTATTATCCGCTTCGATCTATCTCTATAGAGTCGAAGACCCAGTATATAGGAGGCTTCTCCAAGGTCTTTCATGGAGAATTGCTGCGAAAGCCATACTTTCACCGTAGTTAACATTCCCACATCATTCCCAATGAGTAGAATGTCATCTACATACAGAGCCAAGAAGGTAACCTTATCCCCACTGTACTTCCTGTAGACACAGGGTTCATCCGGATTCTGTTCGAAGTCAAATGATTTGACAGCAGAGTTAAAACGGATGTTCCAACTTCTAGAAGCTTGCTTAAGCCCATAAATGGATCTGTTAAGTTTACATACCATGTTTTCCTGACCTGCAGCAATGAAGCCTTGCGGCTGCTGCATATAGATATCTTCAGTAAGATCTCCATTCAGGAATGCAGTTTTGACATCCATCTACCAAATCTCATAATCATGGTATGCTGCTACAACTAGCAGGATCTAATGGATTTAAGCATGGCCACAGGCGAAAAGGTTTCCTCATAATCGATGCCCTCTTTCTGAGTGTACCCTTTCGCCACCAGACGAGCCTTGAAGGTCTCAACTTTACCATCGGGGCCCTTCTTCCTCTTGTAAATCCATTTGCAACTGATTGCCTTTACCCCGGAGGGCGGATCTACTAGAGTCCAGACTCCATTGGTCTCCATTGAGTCCATCTCCGCTCTCATGGCCTCCACCCACTTCTGGGAATCTATGTCCAACATAGCTTCCGCGTAAGTCACGGGATCCTCCTCACTAGTTAAGGTTTCCACTAGGTAACTGTCCTGGTCATAACCATAACGGACTGGTGGCCTGGATGCCCGAGTGGTTCTTCTGAGTTGGTCACTACCTGGAACTTGTGGAACATCTCCCACTGCTCCTGAGCTCTCCTCATCCAGAACAACTTCCTGACGATGGGTGTCCAGGATATAGTCGGTTTCCAAGAATTGCACATTTCGACTGCAGAACACTTTCTGCTCACTTGGGTCATAGAAAAGGTAACCTACAGAGCCTTTTGGGTAGCCTACAAATAGGCAACGGCTAGTCTTAGATTCCAACTTGTCTGCACTCATTCTTTTAACGTGTGCTGGACAACCCCAAATCTTCAAGTGTCTGACACTTGGTTTCTTTCCGGTCCAAAGTTCATATGGAGTATTCGGAACCGATTTGGTTGGAACCCGATTCAGCACGTAAATCGCAGTCTCTAATGCGTAACCCCAAAAGGATGTGGGTAACTCTGAGTGTATGAGAAGCGACCGGACCATATCTAATAAGGTCCTATTCCTCCTCTTTGAAACACCGTTAAGTTGTGGTGTAGCAGGAGGAGCTAATTGTGATACTATCCCATTGTCCTTTAAGTAGTCCCTGAATTCGTCAGAGAGATATTCGCCACTTCGATCGGATCGAAGGGCTTTAATTTCTCTCCCTAACTGTTTCTCGACCTCTTGTCTAAACTCTTTGAACTTTTCAAAGGATTCAGACTTGTGTCTCATTAGGTACACGTAACCATATCGTGAAAAATCATCTGTGAAGGTGATGAAATACACGTGTTGATTTCGTGTCCTAACACTCAGGGGACCACATACATCAGTATGTATTAGGTCAAGTGTGCCTGTACATCTTTCAGGCTTACCACTAAATGGCCGTCTCGTCATCTTGCCTTGTAGGCAAGGCACATAGGTGGGAAGATCTTCTACAGCTAGAAAATCCAAAGGACCATCCTTTACCAACCTTGTGATTCGGTCAACACCGATGTGGCCAAGTCGGTAATGCCACAGACACGTGGGATTAACTGTATCACGGGCTCTCTTCTTGGGGTTTTCAACCGACGTAGTTTCGGTTATGTTAGTTTCTAGAGAAGGACGTAGAACATAGAGACCGTTCTCCAGTTCCCCGTATGCGATGAATCTGTTATTTCTTTTAATAGTAATCGTATTACTAAAGAAGACAGAATAACCATTTGCACACAGTTTTGAGACAGAAATCAAATTTCTTCTTAAATTTTGTACATAAAGACAATCTTTCAGTACAATTATTCCTTCTCTAAAAAATAGTTCCACGGTTCCTATGGCCGCGGCTGCAACAGTTGCAGTAGTCCCCAAGTAGAGTGTGACTTCTCCTTCACTCAGCCTTCTGCTTACCTTGAACCCCTGCAGTGAGTTACACGCATGAGTTGAAGCCCCGGAGTCAATACACCAGGACGCAGAAGCTACCAACAAATTGGTTTCTATAACACAAGTTTCGAAGTTACCTTTCTTGGATTCCAGGTAGGCAGGACAATTCCTTTTCCAGTGGCCGGTCTTTTTGCAAAAATGACAGGCATCTGATGCCTTGTCCTTCCTCTGTTTCTTGTGTTTGGCAGCCTTTTTCTGGGGCTTTCTCTTCGCCTTCCTTTTCTTGCCCGATTTGCCAGTTTCAACAAGCATGGCAATGGGCTCATCCTTTTTAATCAATTCTTCGGCCCTCTGCAACATATTACTGAGTTCCTGCAAGCTGACGTTCAGCTTGTTCATGTTGTAGTTCATGATGAATGGATTAAAGGATGGAGGCAGAGAGTTGAGAATAGCATCGATCTGATTCACCAGATCCAGCCCGGATCCAAGAGCCTCTAGTTCGTTGATATACCCCATCATCCGGAGACAATGGTCGTGAACTTGTTGGCCCTTGGTCATCTACGCGGTCATGAACTGTTTCAAGACCTTCTGCCGAGTAGAACGATTCTGCTCTTCGTACATTGTCCTAAGACTGTCCAATACGTCTTTAGCAAGTTCGATCTGATCGAACTGCCTCTGAATTGGATTGTCCAAGGAGGCAATGATATAGCAACGGGCAAGGGAGTTTTTCTTCTCCCATTCTTGGTATTCTCTTCTTCGGGCCTCAGAAGCCCTATCTCCCGGACGGTCCGGGGAAGGATTCTTGGCTACCTTGTCCAATCTCTCAGAGGTCAAGACCAACATAAGGTTCCTGTACCAGTCAGCATAGTTTGGGCCTTTCAACTTATTATCATCAAGTAGCTTTGCAAATGATCCGTTTGCCATTTTCTGATAAAAGAGCAAACATCAGTCCACGACCTAATTTGATTCATGTTCATTTCATAGATATGGATTTTAATCTATGATCCTTTTTCCATTTATTCATCTCTGAGATTTCCCTCCTTTCTCAGTGACGGAGACTACGGGTTGTCTCTGGAAATGTGGGAAATCACATAGGGTGCATGAGGCCAACTATTTCAGCTGCATAACCCCACCACCTTTCTGTGAAGGATCATATCCACTCATCATATGAGTTTTCCCTTTGGCCTCTGTCAGACAAGGTTCAGAGCCGTTTTCAGGTAAACCTTTCTGTCCAGTGAGTGCTTACCCATCATATTCGTGAACACCAAGGTACCGTGAGAGAGTTCCCATTTTCTGGTGAAGCCCCTCCCACATCGGTCTATGACGCCCCTATCATCTTATGAAACACTTAGACAAGCCCAACAGCAAATGGATAGCCCATTTTCTGGTGCGTTTCCTCATTACTGAAGGACCCATCCTCGTGCTAATGATGGAAGGCCTTTAGAGAGTTCATCATATGAATCTCCCTATCACATGCACTCATATTATCTGGAGGGAACAGATAATTACGCCCTAGTTTTATCTTTAGGTCAAACCAAAGTGGCTCCCACTGACTTTCATAAAGCCAGATTTTGGTGGGCCTAAATCGGCTAGGGTTCCACACGAGACCTCATGATGAGGTGTGGGGCCCACCACTGAGGGAGGTCATCCAATGACCAAAAGGGACACCATGGCAATGATGTGCATTCAGCCATGGTGTGCGAAAGAGCCACTGTCGATTGAGCATGGGCCAAGTACTTATGGCCCATGTACGTAGCACATCACACATCCATACAACACATGCAGGGATAAATTGATCCAATCAATTAATTATCTGTAAAGCCCATTTGAAGCCCATTTTAAATCCATAATATTAACCATTAACATTATCTAGGTATATGGGCCGAACGGTTCAACCCATATAGCTTTAAGGGTTAAGTGGGCTTTTAGCAGTTTTAACTGTTTAAAACTGGGTCTTTACAGGTTGGGCCGAATTAACCATTCAATTAAATATCAATCCTTAGGCCCATTAGTGGGAAAATTAGGGCTGACTTTCAGCCTTGATTAAACCCTAGATTTGGTCCAAACAGTTTGAACCAATCTTGGTTTGATTTTTAATTAAATCTTTAATTCAAGAAAATAATCTGAAATTAATTACTGATAAAAGAAAAACAACAATCAGTCAAACAGGGCTGTTCGTACAATCCATCCCGCAAAACAGAGGTTAGATCACAGAATGCAGTTTCATAAACTGCAAATCGCAGATAGCGATTCTCCCATCTGCGAAATCTTCTTCTCTGCGATTTCTCCCTTTCTGCGCCGCCATCTTCGATCCAAAATAAAATAAAATAGAAATCCTATTTCTATTAATTATTACATCAGATCGAATGCCTATACATTGAGTCTAAAATTAAAAAAAATTATTTACAGACCAAATGTAATAAATAAATCAGGAAACTACAAATCTTGCAGGTTCCCTGCGCAAACCAAGATTTCGATCTCCTCTTGTACGAACAGCCCATAAATCAAGAAAATCATAAAGAACAATTCTAAATAATAATCAGATTTATATAAAATTAATTTCAGATTATTCGCCCATTAATTTTGGGAACAAAATTTCCCAAAACCCATATCTGCGCAAATCGGGTAGAACACCTTCTGCCCATTTGCGCAGGTTCAGATCTGAAACAAACTGGTTCAAGATTTGAACCATGGCTCTGATACCACTGAAGGGATGAGAGATCCATCCTATGGACGCCCAAAGATTGCGGAATAAGGGGCGAATTTCAAAAATTTTATCTCTCCCTTCAACTGGGAATCGTATTCCCCATTTAGAAAATCATATTTTCAAGGATCAATCTTGAACCATAAACTGAACCAGATCTGAACCAAAAGGAGTGGGAGAGGATTATACCTGATACGGAGAAATACTATCTCCCAATGGAGGTGTTCACGCCCAAGGAAGGATCCAAAATCTACTCCCACTGAAGATGGCGCAGTGCAGGGTGGAGCAGAATCAGCAACGTTCTTCAAAAGAACTTGATCCTTCGTAAGGATCAACTGGACGACTTGAGTACAGCTCCAACCAATCTTTTCACAAAAGATTGAAATCAAGATCCAATATTGATTGCTCCCAAGAACTGGAGATCGAACTGAAGGAATGGCAAAAGCAGGAAGGTGGCGGCAGGAGAGAATTCGCAGTATGCAGGAAATCTCTCAATCTCTCTTTCTTCAAGGAGAAGAATGCTATGGATATTGTTGTGTAGTAGGCTGCCGCCCCCTTCCCCTTTTATAATCTCAAAAGGGATCAGCTCCTAATCAGATTAGGAGCTGCTAATCCAAATCATATTTGGGTTAGAAGTCCCTTAGTGATAAGGGATAACCCTTATCTTATCTACAGATAAGATCAGCTGTCTCCTAATCTAATTAGGAGGTTTCCAGATCTAAATCCCATTTAGATCTTGGACTCTCTGAGTGGATAGGGTCTAAGCCCAATCCTTTCAGCTGACCCTCTTTAGAATTCGCCCCCTTTAAATGACTGATCAAATCAGCCCAGTTCGAAATGGGCTTAAGGCCCATTTAAGGTTATGTACTCAAAAGGCTTCCAAATTGCTGCCCAGTTGGGCTTCCTTGTATGGCGTGGGACCCAAGCATTGATCTACACATCAGCCACATGGGTTCGGCCCAGCCTTTGTTACAAGGCCTGGCCGAATACACTGTTAATGACAGTGCACCCCCTGAAACCCATCAAATGGGCTCTATGGGCCCAACACTTACACTAAGTGGTCCCTGGGCCAAGCCACCTTGTAACACCCAGGGACTGTGGGCAGATGCAAGATTAGCCCATCAGGTATTATCCTCAATGGTCTTACACTTAACCTCTCAGCCCATAATGATCATACACTGCCCGACAAGAGAGGACCTCTCCCTCGGCTGCAAGGACGCCACCTCACGTGGTCTCCATCGTCGAGTCCAGCTCCGTGAAGGACCGCGCAGTGTGCCCCAAGAAGGAAAGGGCAACACACACTGCGGATCCAAACCAAAGAGGTGACGAGATTCGAGAACTCTGCCAGCGCTTAGAGGAGTTAGAGCGCAGCCAGAGAAGAACGGCGCTAGCCGAAGATCAGCCCGCGCCACCACTTGTGCCCATGGGTAAGGAGCCGCTCTTCAACCAGGAAATTGTGGACGAGGTACCTCCCATAGGTTGGCGAGCACCCCAGCTTGACAAGTACGACAAAAACATTGATCCCGCCGACCATATCGAAGCATTAAATGCTCCGTTAATGTTGCACAGATCCTCCGAGGGCTTGATGAGCAAAACCTTAGTGGCCACTCTTGCAGGTCCAGCCCTAACTTGGTATTCTTCCCTGCCCCCACGCTCAATAGCGTTGTGGGAGCAGTTGGAGACCCAGTTCCACGCTCAGTCCACAGCGAGTCAAAAGCATTAGAAGACCTCAGCCAACCTCATGCAGGTGCAGTAGAAGAAAAACAAGTCCCTCAGGGACTGCCTGGCCAGATTCAACAAGGAAGCACTACAGGTCAGAAACCTGAACCAATCCGTGGCTGTCACCGCAATCCAGCATGGCCTCCGCCCATCCCCATTCAACTTTTCCATCTACAAGAACACTCCGCAAAACCTGGCTGCACTAATGAGCCATGCACAGAAGTATATCAACACAGAAGAAGCGCACATACAACTACGGGATGAGGAAGAGAGACCCGATAAGAAGAGGAGAGATACGGAGGAGCGAAAGACAGAAAGATTAGACTGGGACCATAAGAGGCAAGACCACCGACCCCACCGCAGACCATGGACACCCCCGCCAACCTATCGGAACTTTACGCTGCTCAATATGCCGCGGTTTGAAGTCCTGATGCAAATCCATGACCGTAACTACATTCGTTGGTCCAAGAAGATGAAAACACAAAGTAGCAAGAGGAATCACGACAAATATTGCGAGTTCCATAGAGATCATGGCCATGACACGGAGAACTGCTTTGACCTGCGCAACCACATTGAAGACCTAAGGCGCGGATACCTCAGCGGATTCATCAAGAGCGAGAATCTGACACACGAAGAACAATGCACGGAGGATGCTCGACTCCCGCCCCAAGTTCCCCTTGCTAGTGTGATCCACGTCATATTAGGTGGAATCGCCGTAGGAGGGGAGAGTAGCTCAGGGCGCAAGAAGTATGCACGACTATGTGAGATCGACAATCGGGGGCACAAGAAGAAGTGTGGCTAGGCCATCACGTTCACCGATGATGACCTCCGAGGGGTTTAGACCCCGCATGACGACGCCTTGGTCATCACGGCCGAGGTGGCCAACCTTGAGATAAGACGGATCCTAGTTGACACGGATAGCTCTGCCGATGTACTCTTCGAGGATGCATTTGAAAATCTCGGCATCGACAAAGAGTGCCTCACCCCCATCAATACTCCCCTAATGGGCTTCTCTGGGGAGTCCCTCCTGTCCACTGGGAGGAGAACTCTTCCTCTATTGATTGGAGATGGTGACGTTACTACGACGACCATGGTGGACTTCACTGTGGTTCGTTGCCCCTCTTCGTACAACGCCATCCTTGGTAGGCCAACCCTTAATGCTCTGCAAGCTGCAGTCTCCACATTCCATCTCGCTATGAAGTTCCCCACTGAATATGATATAGGGGTAGCACACAGAAATCAAAGAACTACGCGGCAGTGCTACCTGCTCTCCTGCCGAGGACCATAGTGGGCCGTAGAAACACTAATGACAAAAGTTTATGACTTCCATGATGAGGTGAGGACACAACACGGCCAACATGTCGAAGACCTCATCCAAGTATCACTTAACGATGGAGACCCCGAGAGGACAGTCCAAGTCAGCTCTCTCTTAAATGACCACCTCCGGGAAGAGCTTGTACAACTACTGAGAGACCATGCCGATGTTTTTGCCTGGTCAGCAGCAAATATGCCGGGGATCAACCCCGAATTCATCACACCGTTTGAACACCGACTCCCGCTACCAACCTGTCAAGTAGAGGAAGAGGAGATTCGCAACAGAATGGTGGCATGTAATTGCAGACGAAGTACAAAAGCTACTCGACGCCAGTGAGCCATGAATTCCTGAGCTTTATGGATGCCTTCTTAGGGTACAATCAGATCTGAATGCATCTCGATGACCAGGAGAAAACAACCTTTATCACCGACCACAACTTGTATTGCTACAAGGTCATGCCCTTTGGCTTCAAGAACGTCAGTGCCACTTACCAGCGGTTGGTGAATGAGGTGTTCAAAGATCAGCTCGGCTGAAACGTAGAGGCATACGTCGACGACATGCTTGTGAAGAGAAAGAAGGCCGAACAACACCTTGCTGACTTGAAGGAACTCTTCAATACCCTCAGGAAGTATAAGATGAATCTAAACCCGACCAAATGTGCTTTTGGGGTCGGTTCGGGTAAATTCCTGGGGTTCATGGTGACGCAAAGGGGGATTGAGGCAAACCCAGAGAAAATACAGGCCATCCTTGACATGCAATCACCCCGAACCCACAAAGATGTACAACAGCTTGCCGGTAGAATAGCCGCCCTTAGCAGGTTCATGTTCAAATCTGTGGACCAGTGTCTTCTCTTCTTCAAGGTCCTCAAACGACCGAAGGACTTCTAATGGACCGAGGAATGTGAATGGTCCTTTCAAGAACTGAAGCGGTACCTAAGTTCACCACCTCTCCTCACCATGCTGAGCCCTATGAAAGGATGGTAGGATCCATCGTGTGGACGCCAAAAGGGTTGCAGAATGGGTGGGCGAATTTCAAAAATTTCCTACCTTTCTTCCAACTGGGAATCATATTCCCTAAATTTAGAATCAAGATTCAAGTATCTACTCGAACCAAACCAAACTAGATTTGAACCAAAAGAGAAGGGAGGGATTATACCTGATCCGGAGAAGCAGTATCTCCCAACGTTGGTGTTCACGCCCAAAGAAGATTCCAAGATCAACTCCTACTAAAGATGACACAGTGATGATGGAGCCGAACCAGCAGTGTTCATCCCACGAACCAGGTTATTCTGAAGAACTCGATGGAAGACTGAGAGCACCACACGAACAATCAAGAACCTTTCTTGATCTTCTCGAACTGAGAACTCGAACTGGTAGAAAAGGTGGCGGCGGCTGCTGGAGGAGAATGCTAGAGAAGAAGATGGCAAATTGCTATTTTTCTTCTCTAGGGTTATTTGAGATCCTATCTCAAGAATGCAGTGTGTGTTATGCTAAAACCCCTAGGGTTCGAATTCAAGTAATTCGAAATTCGGGTTTCCTCCTCTTTCTTGGTGATTAAGAAACCTCCTAATCATATTAGGAGTAGCCCTTATCCAAATTTGTATTTGGATCAGGACTCCTCTTAATACTATCTGCGGATTAGATCAGCTTTTGGGCTTAACCTAATCTCAGATCTGCCCCTTTAAGTGACTAATCAAATCAGCCTAGATCGAAATGGGCTTTAGGCCCAATATGTATTAAGTGCTCAATAGTCTTTCAACCTGCTGCCCAGTTGGGCTTCTTTGTATGGCGTGGGACACAAGCATTGATATATACATCAGCCACATGGGTTTGGCCCAGCCTTTGCTACAAGGCCTAGCCGAATTCACTAGAAAGCCCAGTGAACCCCCAGAGCCCATCACATGGACCCTATGGGCCCAACACTTGCACTAAGTGGTCCCTGGGCCAAGCTATCTTATAAAAACCCAGGGACTTTGGGCAGATGCAAGATTAGCCCATCATGTATTATCCTAAATGGCCTTACACTTAACCTCTCAGCCCATAATGATCAAGCACTACCCGACAAGAGAGGACCTCTCCCTCGGCTACAATGAACAGTGCTGCACTCTCTACTCACATGGATCCCGGGAATTAATACCATTTGCAAACATTTTGAAACCATATATAATTATATATCATATATATAAATTTTGCAAAACAAAATTCCAACGATTGAAATCAACTGCCGGTAGTTTGGTTTCCATCAGAGAGAGTGCATCCCTGATCATTACCTTTGTCTGACAAAGGGGCTGATCCCGTCACTATGATCACCCACTCAGATGAATTCTCAGACTATCCCAACATACCCAGGTTTTGACCCCTGCTAAGGATCTCATTGATTGGCATATCAAAGACAACCCAATCCGACACCCAGTGTAGTACCATAATCGGGTTTAGGGGTCAGGTGTAACATTCTAGTTTTGCCCTTCAATCTCTAAGGTCCCGGACAATACTAGAAATCTGGTCTGGTTCAAGGGTTCAAGTAATCGTACACTGCGTGTACCTTGGGTTTCACCCTGGCGGCTAAGACAAGCCACCCCAACATTTGGCAGCACATCAGTGTCAGCCTTGGCAGGATAAATCTCCCCAGACTTATCCAATGGCTGTGAACATTTAAAACTAACACAAGTCTCATTAAGTGTCCAGTTTTAGGGTCTTACATAGAAGCATACAACACAACATGAATCAAACATGTACTTTATTTATTTACACTAAATATCAAAAGTACATCAAAATTGATTGGAGCTAAGGGCATACAAAACTGTTTAACACCCTAGGGATGAGCTATTGCTTTACCTCTCAGCTGGGGATGAGGTCGACAGCTAGGTACTAATCAAAGAGGAAGACCGGGTACAAAGGCAAATCTACTATACCAGTAAAGTCCTTGGTAGTACAGAAACCTGGTACTCCAACTTGGAGAAAATGGCTCTGGCTTTGGTCACCTCGGCCAGAAAGCTCAGACTGTACTTTCAGGCCTTCACTATTCGAGTGCTCACCGACCTGTGATCAAAGCTCAGCCTCTAGCTGACTTCATTGCCGAATGCACGCTCACCACTGAGAATCCTGCCCCGCCGCCGCAAATATACATGTGGACAGCTCATCCAATCCGCAAGGCAGCAGAGCTAGTCTTATTCTCCTCGGCCCGGATGACACTGTGTTAGAGTACGCCCTGAATTTCCAGTTTAAAGCATCCAACAACGTGGCTAAGTATGAGGCTTTGATCTCCAGGCTACGCCTCGCCCTAGACCTAGGTGCTCAGAGAATAGAAGCCTTCAGTGACTCTGAACTAGTAGTCAACTAGATCCACAGACAATTTGAGATGAGAATGCCAATGATGGAAAGTTTCCTACAGAAGGTGCAGGAGCTCATCCACCGACTTGAGCACTTCAACATCCAAAAAATTCCTCGAGCTGAGAACATAAGAACCAACACACTATCCAAGTTGGCCAGCTCCCTGATAACTGACCTCAGCAAAACAACACGATTGGACACCCTGTCCAATTCGAGCATCACGCAGACAACTCTTCTTGTCCTCCCGGTACAGCATGACCCATCCTGGATGGACCCTATAACATAGTACCTCTGCAAAGGCACACTTCCAGCAGATCAGACAGAAGCAAAGAAGCTCCAGCACAGATCAATCTGGTACTACCTTATCTAGGGTCAACTCTACCGCCGCTCACATACTCTCCCCTACTTGAAATGCCTCTCCCCGTCTGAGGCAGACTATGTCCTTAGGGAGATCCATGAAGGCATTTGCGGAAACCATCCAGGCGCATGCACGTTGGCACACAAGGCACACCAGCAAGGTTATTTCTGGCCGACGATGAAACAGGATGCGACCCAATTGGTTCGAAGATGCGACAGTTGCCAGCGACACTCCAATCTTCACCACCAGCCTACAGCCCCCCTGAAGCCAATCACCAGCCCATGGCCATTCACGCAATGGGGGATGGACATCCTCGGCCCCTTTCCCTCTGCGGTTGTGAAGGGATGAGAGATCCATCATATGGATAGCCGAACCCTACAGGTAGGTAGGGTGAAATTTCAAAAATTTCTCTCTCCCAACTGGGAATCACATTCCCTATTTTAGAAAACTGCTATTTCAAAGATCAATCTTGAGCCCTAAACTGGACCATATCTGAAACCAAAAGGTAGGAGAGAGATGTACTTGATACGAAATAACAGTAACTCTCAACGAAGGTATTCACACCCAAGGAAAATGCCAAAGACTACTCCCATTGAAGATGACACAGCGTAGGGTGGAGCAGAATCAGCAGGTGGTTCTTCAGCAAGAATTCGATGGAGGGTGAGTGAGCACGACTTCAAATCAGTTTTTCACTAAAAACTGATATCAAGAACGCTTCTTGGTCGCTCTTACAGGTAAAGATCGAACTGGCAAGGGTGGCAGCAATAGAAGGAGGCAAGAGCAGAAGATGGCATCAGTATTACTGGGGCAATCTTCTCTCTTGTTTCTGTAATTAGATTGGGTGAATTGGAGTTCACCCTCCTCCTCTATTTATAGCCTTAAAGAGAGCTCCTTCTAATCCTATTAGGAGATTCCTAATCCAAATCTCATTTGGATTTGAACTCTCTTTAAGAGAGAAGGATAGACCCTTATCGTATCTACAGATAAAGATCAACCCTCCTAATCTTATTAGGAGTTTCCTAATCCAAATATTTATTTGGATCTGGACTCTCTAAGTGGATAGGGATACCTCCCTATCCAATCTACTGATCTAAATCCCAGAACCACCCCTCTTTAATTAATCAAATTAAACTAGTTCGATTTGGGATTTAGGCCCATTAAGTCCATGTGCTCATTCAGCCTCCAAACTATTGCCCAGTTGGGTATCCTTTTATGGCATGAGACCCAAACATTGATCTACACATCAACCACATGGGTTCAGCCAACCTTTGTTACAATGCCTGACCGAATTCACTGTAGGAAATAGTGAACCCCTGAGCCCATCACCATGGGCTCTTAATGGGCCCAACACATACACTAAGTGGTCCCTGGGTCAAGCCACCTTATAAAAACCCAAGGACTGTGGGCAGATGCAAGATTAGCCCATCAGGTATTACCCTTAATGGTCTTACACTTAACCTCTTAGCCCATAATGATCAAACACTGCCCGACAAGAGAGGACCTCTCCTCGGCTGCAAGGAACAGTGTTGCACTCTCTACTCACATGGATCCTGGGAATTAAAATATTTTGCAAACATTTTGAAACCATAATATATATATGTATATCTCTATATAAATATATTTTGCAAAACAAATTTCAATGATTGAAATCAACTGCCGACAGTTTTGGTTTCCATCAGAGAGAGAGTGCATCCCCAATCATTACCTTTGTTCGACAAAGTGGCTGATCCTGTCACTATGATCACCCACTCATATGAATTCTCGGATAGTTCCAACATACCTAGGTTTTAACCCCCTCTAAGGATCTCACTGATTGGCATATCAAAGGTAGCCCAATCTGACACCTAGTGCAATATCATAATCGAGTCTAGGGGTTTAGGTGTAACATTCTAGTTTTGCCCATCAATCTCCAAAGTCCCGGGCAATACTAGAATTCTGGTCCGGTTTAGGGTTTCAAGTCTTGGACAGTTGTATGCTCTTAGCTCCAACCAGAATGATGTACATTATGAGTTTATCATATTTGATTCATATTCCTATGGTGTGTTTCTATGTAATACCCTTAAACTGGACACTTATGAGACTCGTGTTAGTTTAGAATGTTCACAGTCGTTGGATAAGTCTGGGGAGATTTATCCTACCAAGGCTGACACTGGTGTGCTGCCAAATGTTGGGGTGGCCTGTCTCACCCACCAGGGTGAGACCCAAGGTACATGCAGTGTAGAATTAATTGAATCTTTGAACCGGACCAGATTTCCAGTATTGCCCTGGACCTTGGAGATTAATGGGCAAAACTGGAAAGTTACACTTGACCCCTAGACTCGATTATGATAGTGCACTAGGTGTCAGATTGGGCTGTCCTTGATATGCCAATCAGTGAGATCCTTAGTGGGGGTCAAAACCTGGGTATGTTGGGACAGTCTGAGAATTCATCTGAGTGGCTGATCATAGTGATAGGATCAGCCCCTTTGTTGGACAAAGGTAATGATCGGGGATGCACTTTCTCTGATTGAAACCAAGACTACCGGAAGCCGATTTCAATCATTGAGATTTGTTTTGCAAAATATATTTTATATGAGATATAAAAGTATATATATTATGGTTTCCAAACGTTTGCAAAAATGTTTTAATTCCCAGGATCCATGTGAGTAGAGAGTGCAGCATTGTTCCTTGCAGCCGAGGGAGAGGTCCTCTCTTGTCGGGTGGTGTTTGATCATTATGGGCTAAGAAGTTAAGTGTAAGGCCATTGAGGGTAATACCTGATGGGCTAATCTTGCATCTGCCCACACTCCCTAGGTGTTACAAGGTGGCTTGGCCAAGGGACCACTTAGGGTAAGTGTTGGGCCCATAGAGCCCATGTGATGGGTTTCAGGGGGTGCACTATCCATAACAGTGTATTCGACCAGGTCTTGTAACAAAGGCTGGGATCAATGCATGTGGCTGATGTGTAGATCAGTGTTTGGGTCCCACGCCATACAAGGAAGCCCAACTGGGCAGCAGTTTGGAAGGCTAAGTGAGCACATAACCTTATTGAGCCTAAAGCCCATTTCGAATTGGGTTGATTTGATCAGTTAAATGAGGGGTGAATTCTGAGATTAAATTAGTAGATAGGATTGAGTGTTAACCCTATCCACTCAGAGAGTCCAGATCTGAATGTGATTCAGATCTGGAAACCTCCTAATAGGATTAGGAGGGGGCTGATCTAATCTGCAAATAAGATAAGGGTTTACCCTTATCACTTAAACGGAATTCTGATCCAAATATGATTTGGATCAGCAACTCCTAATGGGATTAGGAACTGATCCCTTTAAGCTTATAAAAGGATGAGGGGGTGGCAGCCTTTAGATGAGATTCATATTCACATCCTCTTTAGAGCTGAAATCACAAAAGAAAGAATTCAGCACCTCTACGAAAATTCTTTCTTGCCGCCTCCTTCCTACTGCCGCCATATCTGCCAATTCGATCTCCTATTCTCAGTGGGAGTGATCAAGATTGGATCTTGATATCAGTCCTTTGTGAAAGGGCTGATTGGAAGTAGTGCTCACATGCCGTCCAGCTGATTCTTGCGAAGGATCTGGTTCTTTTGAAGAACGCTGCTGATTCTGCTCCATCCTGCACTACGCCATCTTCAGTGGGAGCAGTCTTTGGTTCCTTCCATGGGTGTGAACACCTCCATTGGGAGATATTGTTTCTCCATATCAGGTATATCCCTCTCCTACTACTTTTGTTCCGATCTGGTTCGGTTCTTGGTTCAAGATTGATCATTGAAAAATATGATTTTTCTAAAATAGGGAATACGATTCCCAGTAGGATGGAGAGAAATTTTTGATATTCGCCCTTTCTATTCTGCAAGATTCGGGCGTCCATACGATGGATATCTCATCCCTTCAGTGGTATCAGAACCAGGTTCGAATCTTGAACCAAATTGGATCAAATTTGAACTTGTGCAAATAGGCAGAAGGTGTTCTACCCGATTTGCGCAGATATAAGGTTTCTCTGGAAAATTTGTTTCCAGATAATGGGTGATTAATCTGAAATTAAATTTTATGTGAATATTATTTAGAATTGTTCTTTATAATTTTCTTGATATGTGGGCTGTTCGTACACATGGAGATCGAAATCTTGATTGGCATAGGGAACCTGCAATTTTGTAGTTCTTTATTATTTTATTACATTTGGTCTGCAAAATAATTTTTTTTTAGACTGAATGTATAGGCATTCGATCTGATGTAATATTAATAGAAATTAGGTTTTCTATTTATTTTTTTTGGATCGAAGATGGCGGCACAAGGAAGGAGATTTCACAGATGGGAGAATCGCTATTTGTGATTTGCAGTTTATTAAACTGCAAACTGTGATCTAACCTCTGTTTTGCAGGATGGATTGTGCGAACAGCCCTATCTGACTGATTCTTGTTTTTATTTTATCAGTATTTGATTTCAAATTAATTTCTTGAATTAAATCTTTAATAAAGATCAAACCCTAGACCCATTCGAACCAGATTGGTCCAAACTGGTTGGACCAAATCTAGGGTTCGATCAAGGATGAATGTTAGCCCTATTTCTCCCACTAATGGGCCTAAGGATTGATAATTAATTGAATGTTTAATTCGGCCCAACCTGTAAAGGCCCAGTTTTAAATTGTTAAAACTGCTAAAATCACACTTCGTAGATAAAGCTATATGGACCGAATTGATCAACCCTAATTTCGGCCCATATACCTAGATAATATTAATGGTTAATATTATGGGCTTTAAAATGGGCTTTATAGATATTAATTGATTGGATCAATTCTTCCTTGAATGTGATGTATGGATGTGTGATGTGCTACGTTCATGGGCCATAAGTGCTTGGCCCATGCTGATTTGATAGTGGCTCTTGCACATACCATGGCTGAATGCACATCATTGCCATGGTGTCCCTACTGGTCATTGGATGACCTCCCTCAGTGGTGGGCCCCACACCTCCTGAAGAGGATACGTACGGAACCCTAGCCGATTTGGGCCCACTGAAATCTGGCTTTATGAAAGTTAGTGGGAGCCACTTTGGTTTGACCTAAATCAAGTTAGGGCATAATTTTTCATTGCCTCCAGCAAATATGAATGCATGTGATAGGGAGATTCATATGATGAACTCTCTGAAGGCCTTCCATCATTAGCATGAGGATATGTCCTTCAGTAAGATGATATCCATTTGCTATTGGGCTTGTCTGAGTGTTTCATAAGATGATAGGGGCGTCATAGACAGATGTGGGAGGGTCTTCACCAGAAAATGAGAACTCTCTCACGGTGCCTTGGCATTCACGAATATGATGGGTGAGCACTCACTAGACAGAAAGGTTTACCTGAAAATGGCTCTGAACCTTGTCTAACAGAGGCCAAAGGGAAAACTCATATGATGAGTGGATATGATCCTTCACAGAAAGGTGGTGGGGTTTTGCAGCTGAAACAGTTGGCTCCATGCACCCTATGTGGTTTCCCACATTTCCAGAGACAAGACGTTGTCTTCGTCACTGAGATGGGAGGGAAATCTCAGAGATGAACAATTGGAAATGGAACATAAATTAAAAGCCATATTTATGTAATGAATATGAATCAAATTAGGTTGTGGACTAATGTTTGTTGTTTTACCAAAAAATGGCAAATGGACAATTTGCAAAGCTTCTTGACGACAACAAGCTTAAGGGCGCAAACTATGCCGATTGGTACCGTAACCTCATGTTGGTCTTAACATCTGAAAAATTGGATAAGGTTGTCAAAAATCTTGCCCCAGAGCGTCCGAGTGACAGGGCTTCTGAGGCCAGAAGGAGGGAATTCAAAGATTGGGAGGATAAAAACTCCCTAGCCTGCTGCTATGTCATTGCCTCCCTAGACAATCCGATACAGAGGCAGTTCGATCAGATCGAACTAGCCAAGGACATATTGGATAGTTTAAAGACAATGTACGAAGAGCAGAATCGTTCTACTCGGTAGAGGGTCTTGAAACAGTTCATGACCGCGTAGATGTTCAAGGGGCAACAGGTTCACAACCATTGTCTTCGGATGATGGGTTATATCAATGAGCTTGAAGCCCTTGGATCAGGGCTAGATCTTGGCATGCAAGTGGATGCCATCCTTAATTCTTTGCCTCCTTCCTTTAATCTATTCATAATGAATTACAATATGAACAAGCTGAATGGTAGCGTCCAGGAACTCAACAATATGTTGCAGAGGGCCGAGGATGTGATTAAAAAGGATGAGTCTGTGGCTATGCTTGCTGAAGCTAGCAAATCGGGCAAGAAAAAGAGGAAGGCAAAGAAGCCTTAGAAGAAAGTTGCCGAACCCGAGAAGTAGAAGAAAGACAGGGCATCGGATGCGTGTCACTTTTGCAAATAGACCGGCCACTAGAAGAGGAACTGTCCTCAATACCTTTTATCCAGGAAAGGTAATTTCGAATCTTGTGTCATAAAAACCAATTTATTGGTGGCTTCTGCGTCCTGGTGTATTGACTCCAGGGCTTCAAATCATGCGTGTAACTCACTGCAGGGGTTCAAGGTAAGTAGATGGCTGAATGAAGGTGAAGTGACGCTCTACTTGCGGATTTCTGCTGTTAGACAGTTTTGTATGCCCTTAGCTTCAATCAGAATGATGTACTTTATGAGTTTACTATTAATGAATAAAAGTGCATATTTGATTCATGTTCCCTTGGTATGTTTCTGTGTAATACCCTTAAACTGGACACTTAATGAGACTCATGTTAGTTTAGAATGTTCACAGCCAGTGGGTCAGTCTGGGGAGACCTATCCTGATAAGGTTGACACTGTGGTGCCACCAAGTCGGTTGGGGTGGCCTGTCTCAGCTACCAGGGTGAAACCCTTGGCACATACAGTGTAGGATTAATTAAATCTTTGAACTGGACCAGACTTCCAGTATTGCCCTGGACCTTGGAGATTGATGGGCAAAACTGGAAAGTTACACCCGACCCCTAGACTCGATTATGATACTGCACTAGGTGTCAGATTGGGCTGTCTTTGATGTACCAATCAGTGAGATCCTTAGTGGGGGTCAAAACCTGGGTATGCTAAGACAGTCTGAGAATTCATCTGAGTGGGTGATCATAGTGACAGGATCAGCCCCTTTAAGGTAATGATCGGGGATGCACTCTCACTGATGGAAACCAAGACTGCCGGCTACCGATTTCAACCGTTGACATTTGTTTTGCAAAGTATATTTTATATGAGATATAAAAGTATATATATTATGGTTTCTAAAATGTTTGCAAGAAGGTTTTAATTCCCGGGATCCATATAAGTAGAGACTGCAACACTGTTCCTTGCAACCGAGGGAGAGGTCCTCTCTTGTCGGGCAGTGTATGATCATTATGGGCTGAGAGGTTAAGTGTAAGACCATTGACGATAATACCTGATGGGCTAATCTTGAATCTACCCACAGTCCCTGGGTGTTACAAGGTGGCTTGGCCCAGGGACCACTTAGGGTAAGTGTTGGGTCCATAGAGCCCTAAGATGGGTTTCAGGGGGTTCACTGTCCATAATAGTGTATTCGGCCAGGCCTTGTAACAAAGGCTAGGCAAAATTCATGTGGCTGATGTGTAGATCAATGTTTGGGTCCCACGCCATACAAGGAAGCCCAACTGGGCAGCAGTTAGGGAGGTTAAGTGAGTACATAAGCTTAATGGGCCTAAAGCCCATTTCGAACTGGGCTATTTGATTAGTTAATCATGGGGCGAATTCTGAGATGGATTAGCAGATAGGATAGGGTCTTGACCCTATTCACTCAGAGAGTCCAGATTTGAATGTGATTCAGATTTAGAAACCTCCTAATAAGATTAGGAGAAAGCTAATCTAATCTGCAGATAAGATAAGGGTTTATCCTTATCACCTAAAGATAGGGCTGATCCAAATTTGATTTGGATAAGCAACTCCTAATTGGATTAGGAGCTGATCTTTTAGGTTAACAAAGAAGGAGGTGGCGGTAGCCTTTAGAAGAGACATAATCAAAAATCCTCTTGAGTGCTGAAATCACAAGAACAGAGAATCCTGTACCCTACGAATACTCTCTTGCCGCCTCCTTACTGCCGCCGCCATTACCTTCAGTTCGATCTCCAGTTCTTGGGAGAAATCATGATCTGATCTTGATACCAATCTTTTGGGAAAAAGATTGATTGGAGATGTACTCACAAGCCATCCAGTTGATTCTTGCGAAGGGTCAAGTTCTTTTGGAAGAACATTGCTGATTCTGCTCCATCCTGCATTGCGCCATCTTCAGTGGGAGCAGATTTTGGATCCTTCCTTGGGCGTGAACTCCTCCATTGGGAGATATTGTTTCTCTGTATCAGGTACATCCTCCCTCCTACTCCTTTTGGTTCAGATCTGGTTTGGTTCATGGTTCAAGATTGATCATTGAAAAATATGTTTTTCTAAAATAGGGAATGCGATTCCCAGTTGAAGGGAGAGAAAAATTTTTGAAATTCGCCCCCTTATTCCGCAAGATCTGGGCGTCCATATGATGGATCTCTTATCCCTTCAGTGGTATCGGAGCCAGGTTCAAATCTTGAACCAATTTGTTTTAGATCTGAACCTGCGCAAATGGGTAGAAGGTGTTCTACCCGATTTGCGCAGATAAGGGTTTTGGGAAATTTGTTCACAAAATAAATGGGCGAATAATCTGAAATTAATTTTATATAAATCTGATTATTATTTAGAACTGTTCTTTATGATTTTCTTGATTTATGGGCTGTTCATACAAGAGGAGAACGAATTCTTGGTTTGCGCAGGGAACCTGCAAGATTTGCAGTTTCTTGATTTATTCATTACATTTGGTCTGTAAATAATTTTTTTTTTTATTTTCTAGACTCAATGTATTAGGTATTCGATCTGATATAATTATTAATAGAAATAGGATTTCTATTTATTTTATTTTGGATCGAAGATGGCGGCGCAGAAAAGGAGATTTCGCAGAGAAGGAGATTTCGCAGATGAGAGAATCACTATCTGCGATTTGCAGTTTGTGAAACTGCATTCTGTGATCTAACCTCTGTTTTGCAGGATGGATTGTACAAACAGCCCTTGATTGACTGATTCTTGCTTTTCTTTTATCAGTATTTAATTTCAGATTATTTTACTGAATTAAAGATTTAATTAAGGATCAAACCCTAGACCCATTCGAACCAAGATTGGTTCAAACTGTTTGGACCGAATTTAGGGTTTAATCAAGGCTGAAAGTCAGCCCTAATTTTCCCACTAATGGTTAATTCGGCCCAACCTATAAAGGCCCAATTTTAAATAGTTAAAACTGCTAAAAGTCCACTTAACACATAAAGTTGTATGGGCTGAACCATTCGGCCCATATACCTAGATAATATTAATGGTTAATATTATGGATTTAAAATGGTCTTCAAATGGGCCTTACAGATGATTAATTGATTGGATCAATTTATCCCTGGATGTGATGTATGGATGTGTGATGTGCTACGTACATGGGCCATAAGTGCTTGGCCCATGCTCAATCGACAGTGGCTCTTGCGCACACCATGGCTGAATGCACATCATTGCCATGGTGTCCCTTTTGGTCATTGGATGACCTCCCTTAGTGTTGGGCCCCACACCTCATCAAGAGGTTACGTGCGGAACCCTAGCCGAATTAGGCCCACCGAAATCTGACTTTATGAAAGTCAGTGGGAGCCACTTTGGTTTGACCTAGATCAAACTAGGGCGTAATTAACTGTTCCCTCCAGCTAATATGAGTGCATGTGATAGGGAGATTCATATGATGAACTCTCTAAAGGCCTTCCATCATTAGCATGAGGATGGGTCCTTCAGTAATGAGGAAACGCACCAGAAAATGGGCTATCCATTTGTTGTTGGGCTTGTCTGAGTGTTTCATAAGATGATAGGGGCGTCATAGACCGATGTGGGAGGGGCTTCACCAGAAAATGGGAACTCTCTCACGGTACCTTGGCGTTCACGAATATGATGGGTAAGCACTCATTGGACAGAAAGTTTTACCTGAAAATGGCTCTGAACCTTGTTTGACAGAGGCCAAAGGGAAAACTCATATGACGAGTGGATATGATCCTTCACAGAAAGGTAGTGGGGTTATGCAACTGAAACAGTTGGCTCCATGCACCCTATGTGATTTTCCACATTTCCAGAGACGACCCGTAGTCTCCGTCACTGAGAAAGGGGGGAAATCTCAGAGATGAATAAATGGAAATGGAACGTAGATTAAAATCCATATCTATGAAATGAACATGAATCAAATTAGGTTGTGGACTGATGTTAGCTCTTTTATCAGAAAATGGCAAACTGATCATTTGCAAAATTGCTTGATGACAACAAGTTGAAGGGCCTAAACTATGCCGACTGGTACAGGAACCTTGTGTTGGTTTTAACCTCTGAAAAGTTGGATAAGGTAGCCAAGAATCCTGCCCCGAATCGTCCGGGAGATAGGGCTTCCGAGGCTCGGAGAAAAGAATACCAAGAATGGGAGGAGAAAAACTCCCTTGCCCGCTGCTATATCATTGCCTCTTTAGACAATGAAGACAATGTACGAAGAGCAGAACCATTCTACTCGGCAAAAAGTCTTGAAACAGTTCATGACCGCGCAGATGTCCAAGGGTCAACATGTTCATGACCATTGTCTTTGGATGATGGGCTATATCAACAAACTGGAGACTCTTGGATCTGGGCTGGATCTGGTAACAAAGATCGATGCTATTCTCAACTCTCTGCCTCCATCCTTTAATCCATTCATCATGAACTACAACATGAACAAGCTGAACGTCAGCTTGCAGGAACTTAGCAATATGTTGCAGAGGGCCGAAGAATAGATTAAAAAGGATGAGCCCATTGCCATGCTTGTTAAAACTAGCAAATCAGGCAAAAAAAGGAAGGCAAAGAGAAAGCCCCAGAAGAAGGCTGCCAAACCCAAGAAAGAGAGGAAGGACAAGGCATTAGATGCCTGTCATTTTTGCAAGAAGACCAGCCACTAGAAAAGGAACTGTCCTGCCTACCTGGAATCCGAGAAAGGTAATTTCGAAACTTGTGTTATAGAAACCAATTTATTGGTAGCTTCTGCGTCCTGGTGTATTGACTCCGGGGCTTCAACTCATGCGTGTAACTCACTGCAGGGGTTCAAGGTAAGCAGAAGGCTGAGTGAAGGAGAAGTCACACTCTACTTGGGGACTAATGCAACTGTTGCAGCCGCGGCCATAGGAACCGTGGAGTTATTTTTTAGAGAAGGAACGATTGTACTGAAAGATTGTCTTTATGTACAAAATTTAAGGAGAAATTTGATTTCTGTTTCAAAACTGTGTGGAGATGGTTATTCTGTCTTCTTTAGTAATACGATTACTATTAAAAGAAACAACAGATTCATCGCATACGGGGAACTGGAGAACGGTCTCTATGTTCTACATCCTTCTCTAGAAACAAACATAACCGAAACTACATCGGCTGAAATCCCCAGGAAGAGAGCCCGTGATTCAGTTAATCCCACGTGTCTGTGGCATTACCGACTTGGCCACATCGGTGATGACCGAATCACAAGGTTGGTAAAGGATGGTCCTTTGGATTTTCTAACTGAAGATCTTCCCACCTGTGAGCATTGCCTACAAGGCAAGATGATGAAACGGCCATTTAACGGTAAGCCTGAAAGATGTACAGGCACACTTGACCTAATACATACTGATGTATGTGGTCCCCTGAGTGTTAGGACATGGAACCAACACGTGTATTTCATCACCTTCATAGATGATTTTTCATGATATGGTTACGTGTACCTAATGAGACACGTCTGACGAATTCAGGGACTACTTAAAGGACAATAGGATAGTATCCCAGTTAGCTCCTCCAGCTACACCACAACTTAACGGTGTTTCAGAGATGAGGAATAGGACCTTCTTGGATATGGTCCGGTTGCTTCTCATACACTCAGAGTTACCCACATCCTTTTGGGGTTACGCATTAGAGACTGCGATTTACGTGCTGAATCGGGTTCCAACCAAATCGGTTTCGAATACTCCATATGAACTTTGGACTGGAAAGAAACGAAGTGTCAAACACTTGAAGATTTGGGGTTGTCCAGCACACGTTAAAAGAACGAGTGCAGACAAGTTGGAATCCAAGACCAGCCGTTGCCTATTTGTAGGCTACCCAAATGGCTCTGTAGGTTATCTATTCTATGACCCAAGTGAGCAGAAAGTGTTCTGTAGTCGAAATGTGCAATTCTTGGAAACCGATTACATCTTGGACACCCATCGTTAGGAAATTGTTCTTGATGAGGAGAGCTCAGGAGCAGTGGGAGATGTCCCACAAGTTCTAGGTAGTGACCAACCTAGAAGATCCACTTGGGTATCCAGGCCACCAGTCTGTTATGGTTGTGACCAGGATAGTTACCTGGTGGAAACCATGACTAGTGAGGAGGACCCCGTGACTTACGTGGAAGCTATGTTGGACATAGACTCCCAGAAGTGGGTGGAGGCCATGAGAGCAGAGATGGGGTTGCAAATGGATTTACAAGTGGAAGATGGACTCATGTATGCCATGCTGTGAACTCGTCCTGACATTGCTCAAGCAGTGACTGTAGTAAGCAGATTTCAGGCCAACCCAAGGCAGGAGCACTGGACTGCTATGAAAAACATACTTAAGTACCTTCGAAGGAAAAAATAGTTTTGTCTAGTACTCGACGGTAGATCACTACAGATCCAAGGGTATACAGATGCCGATTTCCAGTCGGATCCAGATGATAGAAAGTCTACATCCGGATATGTTTTCATGATAGGATCGTGTGCTGTTTGCTGGAAAAGCAGCAAACAGGGGTCCACTACAGACTCCACGACCGAGGCCGAGTACATTGCCGCAAGTGAGGCTGCCAAAGAAGCCGTCTGGATGAAGAAATTCATTCACGAGTTGGAAGTAGTTCCATCCAGCACATCACCCATCCCATTGTTGTGTGACAACAATGGAGCCATTGCTCAGGCTAAGGAGCCATGAGCCCACTCAAAGTCGAAGCACATCGAGAGGAAGTACCATGTACTGCGGGAGATTGTTGGTAGAGAGGACGTCCTGATTCAGAAGGTAGCGTCAGCGGAAAATGTAGTAGACCCATTGACGAAGCCACTTTCACAGAAAGTGTTTGAGAAACACGTGGAAAGCATGGGACACTGGCTAGTACCTGATTGGACCTAAGTGCAAGTGGGAGTTGTTAGACAGTTTTGTATGCCCTTAGCTTCAATCAGAATGATGTACTTTATGAGTTTATTGTAAATGAATAAAAGTGCATATTTGATTCATGTTCCCTTGGTATGTTTCTGTGTAATACCCTTAAACTGGACATTTAATGAGACTCGTGTTAGTTTAGAATGTTCACAGCCAGTGGGTTGGTCTGGGGAGACCTATCCTGATAAGGTTGACATTGTGGTGCCACCAAGTCGGTTGGGGTGGCCTGTCTTAGCTGCCAGGGTGAGACCCTAAGCACATACAGTGTAGGATTAATTGAATCTTTGAACTGAACCAGATTTCCAGTATTGCCCTAGACCTTGGAGATTGATGGGCAAAACTGGAAAGTTACACCCGACCCCTATACTCGATTATGATACTGCACTAGGTGTCGGATTGGGCTGTCTTTGATGTACCAATCAGTGAGATCCTTAGCGGGGGTCAAAACCTGGGTATGTTGGGACAGTCTGAGAATTCATCTGAGTAGGTGATCATAGTGACAGGATCAGCCCCTTTGTCGGACAAAGGTAATGATCGGGGATGCACTCTCACTGATGGAAACCAAGACTACCGGCAGCCGATTTCAACCATTGAGATTTGTTTTGCAAAGTATATTTTATATGAGATATAAAAGTATATATATTATGGTTTCTAAAATGTTTGCAAGAAGGTTTTAATTCCTGGGATCCATATAAGTAGAGACTGCAACACTGTTCCTTGCAGCCGAGGGAGAGGTCCCCTCTTGTCGGGCAGTGTATGATCATTATGGGCTGAGAGGTTAAGTGTAAGACCATTGAGGATAATACCTGATGGGCTAATCTTGCATCTGCCCACAGTCCCTGGGTGTTACAAGGTGGCTTGGTCTAGGGACCACTTAGGGAAAGTGTTGGGCCCATAGAGCCCATAAGATGGGTTTTAGGGGGTGCACTGTCCATAACAGTGTAATCGGCCAGGCCTTGTAACAAAGGCTGGGCTGAACCCATGTGGCTGATGTGTAGATCAATGTTTGGGTTCTACACCATACAAGGAAGCCCAACTGGGCAGCAGTTAGGAAGGTTAAGTGAGTACATAAGCTTAATGGGCCTAAAGCCCATTTCGAACTGGGCTATTTGATTAGTTAATCATGGGGCGAATTCTGAGATGGATTAGCAGATAGGATAGGGTCTTGACCCTATCCACTCAGAGAGTCTAGATCTAAATGTGATTCAGATCTAGAAACCTCCTAATAATATTAGGAGAAAGCTAATCTAATCTGCAGATAAGATAATGGTTTATCCTTATCACCTAAAGATAGGGCTGATCCAAATTTGATTTGGATAAGCAACTCCTAATTAGATTAGGAGCTGATCTTTTAGGTTAACAAAGAAGGAGGGGGCGGCAGCTTTTAGAAGAAACATAATAAAAAATCCTCTTGAGTGCTGAAATCACAAGAACAGAGAATCCTGCACCTTGCGAATACTCTCTTGCCGCCTCCTTACTGCCACCGCCATTACCTTCAGTTCGATCTCCAGTTCTTGGGAGAAATCAAGATCTGATCTTGATACCAATCTTTCGGGAAAAAGATTGATTGGAGCTGTACTCACAAGCCATCCAGTGTATTCTTGCGAAGGGTCAAGTTCTTTTGGAAGAACATTGCTGATTCTGCTCCATCCTGCATTGCGCCATCTTCAGTGGGAGCAGATTTTGGATCCTTCCTTGGGCGTGAACACCTCCATTGGGAGATACTGTTTCTCCGTATCAGGTACATCCTCCCTCCTACTCCTTTTGGTTCAGATCTGGTTTGGTTCATGGTTCAAGATTGATCATTGAAAAATATGTTTTTCTAAAATAGGGAATGCGATTCCTAGTTGAAGGGAGAGAAAAATTTTTGAAATTCGCCCCCTTATTCCGCAAGATCTGGGCGTCCATACGATGGATCTCTCATCCCTTCATCTGCAAGTATTGCAGCTACGGCGATAGGAACTGTTGAGTTACTTTTTAGAGAAGGATCCATTATACTTAAAGATCGTCTTTTTGTGAAAAATTTAAGAAGAAATCTGATTTTTGTCTCAAAACTGTGTGCGGATGGATATTCTGTCTTTTTCAATAATACGATTACTATTAAAAGAAACAATAAATTCATCGCATACGGGGAATTGGAGAACGGTCTTTATGTTCTACATCCTTCTCTAGAAACTAACATAGCCAAAACTACGTCGGCTGATATCCCCAAGAAAAGAGTACGTGATACAGTTAATCCTACGTGCCTGTGGCATTACCGACTTGGCCATATTGGTATTGACCGAATCACAAGACTGGTAAAGGATGGTCCTTTGGATTTTCTAACTGTAAAAGATCTTCCCACTTGTGAGCCTTGCCTTCAGAGTAAGATGACAAAGAGGCCATTTAACGGTAAGCTTGAAAGATGTACAGGCACGCTTGACCTTATACATACTGATGTATGTGGTCCCCTGAGTGTTAGGACCCGTAACCAGCATGTGTACTTTATTACATTTACCGATGATTATTCTCAGTATGGTTATGTTTACCTAATGAGACATAAGTTTGAATCCTTTGAAAAGTTCAAAGAGTTCAGACAAGAGGTCGAAAAACAGTTAGGGAGAAAAATTAAGTCCCTTTGATCAGATCGAGGTGGCGAGTATCTCTCTGATTAATTCAGGGACTACTTGAAGGTGAATGGGATAGTATCACAGTTGGCTCCTCCTACCACACCACAACTTAACGGTGTTTCAGAGAGGAGGAATGGGACCTTTTTGGATATGGTCCAGTCACTTCTCGTCCATTCAGAGTTACCCACATCCTTTTGGGGATACGCATTGGAAACTGCGATATACGTGCTGAACTGGGTTCCAACCAAATCAGTTCCGAAGACTCCCTATGAGCTTTGGACCAAAAAGAAACCAAGTGTGTGACACTTGAAGATTTGGGGTTGTCCGGCACACGTTAAAAGAACAAGTCTGGACAAATTGGAATCCAAGACCAGTTGTTGCCTATTTGTAGGCTACCCAAAAGGCTCTGTAGGTTACCTATTCTATGACCCAAGTGAGCAGAAGGTGTTCTACAGTCGAAATGCACAATTCTTGGAAAATGATTACATCCTGAACAATCATCGTCAAGAAATTGTTCTTGATGAGGAGAGCACGGATGTAGTGGGAGGTATCCCACAAGTTCTAGGTAGTGAGCAACCTAGAAGATCTACCCGGGTATCCTGGCCACCAGTTCGTTTTGGTTATGACCAGGATAGTTACCTAGTGGAAGCCTTGACTAGTGAGGAGGATCCCGTGACTTATGCGAAAGCTATGTTGGACATAGACTCCCTTAAGTGGGTAGATTCCATGAAAGCTGAGATGGACTCAATGGAAACCAATGGAGTCTGGACTCTAGTGAATCCGCCCCCCAGGGTAAAAGCAATTGGTTGCAAATGGATCTATAAGAGGAAGAAGGGCCCCGATGGCAGGGTTGAGACCTACAAAGCTCATCTGGTGGCAAAAGGGTACACTTAGAAAGAGGGCATCGATTATGAGGAAACCTTTTCACCTGTGGCCTTGCTTAAATCCATTAGGATCCTACTAGCTGTAGCAGCATACCATGACTACAAGATTTGGCAAATGGATGTCAAAACTGCATTCCTGAATGAAGATCTTACTAAAGATATCTTATGCAACAGCCGCAAGGCTTCATAGCTGCGGGTCAGGAACACATGGTATGTAAACTAAATAGATCCATATATGGATCTAAGCAAGCTTCTAGGAGTTGGAACACTCGATTTGACTCTACTGTCAAAACATTTGACTTTGAGCAGAATCCGGATGAACCTTGTGTATACAGGAAGACCAGTGGGGACAAGGTTACCTTCTTGGTTCTGTATGTAGACGACATTCTACTCATTGGGAATGATGTAGGAATGTTGACTACGGTGAAAGTATGGCTTTCATAGCAATTCTCCATGAAAGATCTTGGAGAAGCCTCCTATATACTGGGTCTGCGACTCTATAGAGATAGATCAAAGTGGATAATAGGATTATCCCAATCTGCTTACATTGACAAAATTGTCAAGAGATACAGCATGGAGAACTCCAAGAAAGGAAATGTTCCTTTCAGGCATGGAGTCACTCTCTCCAAGAAGATGTCTCCCAAGACCTCTGAGGAGATTGAGGGCATGAAGGATGTTACCTATGCCTTAGCCGTAGGGAGCATCATGTATGCCATGCTGTGCACTCGTCCTGACATTGCTCAGGCAGTGAGTATGGTAAGCAAATTTCAGGCCAACCCCGGGCAGGAGCACTGGACTGCTATGGAAAACATACTTAAGTACCTTTAAAGGACAAAAGAGTTTTGTCTGGTATTCGATGGTAGCTCACTACAGATCCAGGGGTATACTGATGCCGATTTCCATTCGGATCCAGGTGATAGAAAGTCTATATCTAGGTATGTTTTCACGATAGGATCATGTGTTGTTTGCTGGAAAAGCAACAAACAGGGGTCCACGACAGACTCCACAACCGAAGCCGAATACATTGCCGCAAGTTAAGCTCCCAAGGAAGCCGTGTGGATGAAGAAGTTCATTCACGAATTGGGAGTAGTTCTATCCAGCACATCACCAATCCCGTTGTTGTGTGACAACAATGGAGCGATTGCTTAGGCTAAGGAGCCACGAGCCCACTCGAAGTCGAAGCACATCGAGAGGAAGTACCATGTACTACGGGAGATTGTTAGTAGAGGGGACGTCCTGATTCAGAAGGTAGCGTCAGCGGAGAATGTAGCAGACCATTTGACTAAGCCACAGACACAAAAAGTGTTTGAGAAACACGTGGAAAATATGGGACTTCGGTTTGTACTAGATTGGACCTAAGTGCAAGTGGGAGCTGTTGGACAGTTGTATGCCCTTAGCTCCAATCAGAATTATGTACATTATGAGTTTAATGTAAATGAATAAAGTACATATTTGATTCATATTCCTATGGTGTGTTTCTGTGTAATACCTTTAAACTGGACACTTATGAGACTCGTGTTAGTTTAGAATGTTCACATCCGTTGGATAAGTCTGGGGAGATTTATCCTGCCAAGGTTGACACTGGTGTGCTGCCAAATGTTGGGGTGGCCTGTCTCAGCCACTAGCGTGAGACCCAAGGCACATGCAGTGTAGGATTAATTGAATATTAGAACCGGACCAGATTTCCAGTATTGCCCTGGACCTTGGAGATTGATGGGCAAAACTGGAAAGTTACACTTGACCTCTAGACTCGATTATGATACTGCACTAGGTGTCAGATTGGGATGTCTTCGATATGCCAATCAGTGAGATCCTTAGCGGGGGTTAAAACCTGGGTATGTTGGGACAGTCTAAGAATTCATCTGAGTGGGTGATCATAGTGACAGGATCAGCCCCTTTGTCGGACAAAGGTAATGATCGGGGATGCACTCTCTCTGATGGAAACCAAGACTGCCAGCAACCAATTTCAATCGTTGAGATTTGTTTTGCAAAATATATTTTATATGAGATATAAAAGTATATATATTATGGTTTCCAAACGTTTGCAAAAAGGTTTTAATTCTCGGGATCCATGTGAGTAGAGAGTGCAGCATTGTTCCTTGCAGCCGAGGGAGAGGTCCTCTCTTGTCGGGCAGTGTTTGATCATTATGGGTTGAGAGGTTAAGTGTAAGGCCATTGAGGATAATACCTAATGGGCTAATCTTGCATCTGCCCACACTCCCTGGGTGTTACAAGGAGGCTTGGCCCAGGGCCCACTTAGGGTAAGTGTTGGGCCCATAGAGCCCATGTGATGGGTTTCAGGAGGTGCACTGTCCATAACGGTGTATTCGGCCAGGTCTTGTAACAAAGGCTGGGCTGAACCCATGTGCTGATGTGTAGATCAATGTTTGGGTCCCACGCCATACAAGGAAGCCCAACTGGGCAACAGTTTGGATGGCTAAGTGAGCACATAACCTTATTGGGCCTAAAGCCCATTTCAAACTGGGCTGATTTGATTAGTTAAATGAGGGGCGAATTCTGAGATTAGATTAGTAGATAGGATTGGGTGTTAACCCTATCCACTCAGAGAGTCCAGATCTGAATGTGATTCAGATTTGGAAACCTCCTAATAGGATTAGGAGGGGGCTGATCTAATCCGTAGATAAGATAAGGGCTTACCCTTATCACTTAAAGGGAATTCTGATTCAAATATGATTTGGATCAGCAACTCCTAATTGGATTAGGAGTTGATCCCTTTAAGCTTATAAAAGGAGGAGGGGGCGACAACTTTTAGATGAGATTCGTATTCACATCCTCTTCAGAGCTGAAATCACAGAAGAAAGAATTCTGCACCTTTGCGAAAATTCTTTCTTGCCGCCTCCTTCCTGCCGCCACCATATCTGCCAGTTCGATCTCCTATTCACAGTGGGAGTGATCAAGATTGGATCTTGATATCAGTCCTTTGTGAAAGGGCTGATTGGAAGTAGTGCTCACGTGTCGTCCAGCTGATTCTTGTGAAGGATTTGGTTCTTTTGAAGAACGCTGCTGATTCTGCTCCATCCTGCACTACGCCATCTTCAGTGGGAGCAGTCTTTGGTTCCTTCCTTGGGCGTGAACACCTCCATTGGGAGATATTATTTCTCCGTATCAGGTATATCCCTCTCCTACTGCTTTTGTTCTGGTCTGGTTCGGTTCTTGGTTCAAGATTGATCCTTGAAAAATATGATTTTTCTAAAATAGGGAATACGATTCCCAGTAGGATGGAGAGAAATTTTTGAAATTCGCCCATTCTTTTCTGCAAGATTCGGGCGTCCATACGATGGATATTTCATCCCTTCATCAAGAAAACCCACACTGCATGTACCTCAAGTCTCACCCTGGCAGCTGAGACGTGCCACCCCAACCAACTTGACGGCACATCAATTTTAGCCTTGGCAGGATAAATCTCCCTAGATCTATCCAACGGTTGTGAAGATTTAAACTAACACGAGTCTCATATGTGTCCAGTTTAAGGGTATTACACAGAAACACACCATAATAACATGAATCAAATATGTACTTTATTCATTTACATTAAATGTCATAAGGTACATCATTCTGATTGGAGCTAAGGGCATACACTGTCTAACATGTTGCTCAGAAGAAGTTCTTCTTGGTGGCGGTGGATTACTTCACCAAATGGGTAGAAGCCGAAGCTCTAGCACGCTTTAGTGCGCATAAGGCCCATAACTTTTTCTGGCAAAGTATTGTCTGCCAATTCTGTATTCCACGCATCCTCATCACAAATAATGGGATACAGTTTACCGACTGAGAGTTCAAAGCCCTCTGCTACGACCTAAAAATCGACCATCGGACCACGGCTGTACACCGATCCCAGAGCAATGGGCAGACCGAGGTGACCAACTGAACCTTGCAACACGGCCAGAAGACTCGGCTGGACCAATCCAAGGGGAGGTGGGCCGAGGAACTGCCAAGCGTACTTTGGGCATACAGGACTACTCCATGGGCAGCCACCGGTGAGACTCCCTTTAGCCTGACCTATGGAGCCGAGGCTATGGTTCGTATAGAGATTGGCTCCCCAACCCTCCGTACTGAGCTCTTTGATGAGGACTAGAACAACGAGGACCTCTGCATAGAGTTAGACCTGATAAAAGAAGCCCGAGACTGAGCATATGTCAGGATAGTTGCACAGTAGCAAAGGATGGCGAAGTACTACGACACTAAAGTTAGAAGACGCGAATTCAAGACTAGCGACCTCATCCTCTGCAAAGTCATAGTACCCGCACTCGAAGAAGGAATTCTTGGACCAAACTGGGAAGCATCGTATAAAGTCACCAAGGTCCTTGGCCTAAGCACCTACAGGCTCGAAGACTTGGATGGCCGACCAATATTGAGGAGTTGGTACTCGGGAAATCATAGGATGTACTACTAGTAGACTTGCAAGCAATAAGAGTTTCCTTTCTTTTAAGCTACAACTCTAACCCCAAGACGCACACACGCCCACCGCACACACCGCACATACACATGCTGAGTCACACTCCTAACCGAATTGACTATGTTGATCCCCGAACGACTGAGCCCATTACACCCAGCTCAGAAGTGTATCACCATCTAAACTACCCGACTCAGCTGACAATGACTGAGCCTAAACGTGGAGGAAGAACACCCCCGCCCACCAAGGCCTGAGGGCGGTCAAGGAACTCCACACAACCGCCGACTTAACGGATGAGCTAGCTGGGAAACGGCTAGCCCTAGAAGGGCCTCAAAGGCTCCTGAGACCAGAAACTGAGCATCTCATGGCTGAGAACTCGGGAACCGAAAGATCTCGGGCAACTACACCTCGGTCGGCTATGCCTCGACCAACGAACTAAAATCGTAGAAATACAAAGAAGTCTCCCAAGACATAACCTACCCCAGCCTGTGCCGTACCAATAGAAAATGGTACAATAAGGCCAACAGAAAATTGTACAATAAGATGATGAGGCATAGCCCAGTCCATCACACACAATAGCCCCGCCAGACATGCCTCGACTGGGAAAAGAAAAAGGCACTAGGATAGCAACCTATGGGAGGACAAAAGAAACACTAAATATTCAACTCAAAATCGTTCATTACATTGCTTAAGGCTCGACATACCGAGCGCAAAATAAAAAAGAGAGATGGTAGCTGCTCAATCCTCGGCAGCAGAGTCAGCATCACCATCTATGGCTTCGACCTCAACATCAGCTCCCTCGGCGGATCCTTGCAGAGAATCCGGATCGAAAGCACCCTAGCCCTGCAACTCATTGGCCAACTCTAGATGGTGACGAAGGATCCTTCGGTGAAATAGGTTGAACCCAGCCACAAAGAAAGCTTCAGCGTATTCGTCCATTTGCAGATGCATCTCCTCCGATGCCTTGTACTAGTTGAATGCTTCCTCGGCAGCCTCCTGCCTCAATCTTTCTCGCTCTGCCTTAAGCTCGGTGATCTCTCGCTTCAGCTCCTGGACAAGGCTGGCCTGCTCAGACAACTATACCTCTAGCTTGGCCACCTCCCTCTCAAGGGAGGCCGATCTCTCCCTGGCGTCCTTCAGCTCGGCCAACTGGGCTTTTTGCCGTAGATACTCGGAGTGTTCCCATTCATACGATGATCGGAGGTCTCAAAGACGATCAACCAGCGCGACCATCGCACAAGCATTTTGCAGACAAAAACAATAAGTATACCAATAGAGAGAACGAAACACAAGAAATAAGAAAAGGGGACTTACCTGGGCCACAGTCCATAGCAGCGCACACTCCAGGGCACCGCTACCGACCCCGATTGATTCCCGAGCTATTGACATTGTCATGATTCCTCGCAGTAACTGCTCGAAAACCCCAGGCATGTGCATACTCGAGCTGCTACCTGTCTTAGTTATCGATGCGAGACGACAAACCCCTTCAGGGTCGACCATGACAACGTCGTCCTCCTCAGCCTCCCGCTGCCGGTCTCTCCTTTGTCGATGAGTCGTCCTGTCCACAGAATGTGGCCTCTCTCCTGTCTCGAGACAAGCTTCCTGTTACACACCGGATCGCTCCTACCTTTGTCGAAGTGTCATCATTCGATGAACAATTTCTTCCTCGCTGGCCATACTTATACCTACAACACAGGATACCCAAGGTAAGTAAAAGGCAGGAAAGATAAATTTAACTCGACAAACGAATAAGTAAAGGAACTAGACCAGTCACCCTCTCCATCAGCCTGGCGAGCATCAGCATCTCTGAGCATGTGTACGCGATAACGTCGATTTCATGCATCATGCTCAGGGCCGACCTCTCCTCCCAAGTGAGCGCTGACCATTGGGGCTATGACAGAGTCGTCCTTGACTCCCACAGCTCGGCAGGAAAAGGGGACCCTTGGGAATGCGCATGAAGAAGAACAACTCCTTCCAGTGCTTCATGGAGGAAGGGGCCCCAACCAACGATCGAATATTCCACCAAGCGGAGAAGTAATAGTACCCCTGTTGGTGGTGTTTCAGCTGGAGCATAAAGTTCAACATCTCTAGGATCAACTCGATATTGCGGACGACACAATAGGACATAAGGCCAAGCAAGAACCTAAAGGAGTTCGGCATTAGCTGCACTAGCAACACCCTGTACCAGTTTAGCACCTCGGCGAACCCCTTTCTCAACAGGAACCTCAGCCCAGCCTCCAAGCTATGCTCATAAATGCTCACCGGGTTGAGCATCAGTGGCCATCTCCCCGGGAAGTGGACACCTCATTTGGTATTCCGCGGGAATGGTGTACATAGCTTGGATCCAAGCCATATCCCCGGGTGTCAAGATGCAGGGTGTGGTGCCAAACCGACAACTTGCCCGTAGAGGAAGCTCCGCCTCCATCCCGGAGGGACCAGCGTTAGCCTCCTCAACTTCGGCAGGCACAAAATCTCTCAGCTCAAGCTTGTAGTTCGAGTCGTGAGAAGAGCTGGAACCAAAACTACTGGAGGACCTGGAAGAGAAAGAGGACCGACAAGATGAAAAGGACATACTGGGCAATTTACAAGAACTGAGGAGCGAAGGTCACCGAGCTATCCACCGTCCTGGTTGTCGAGCTATCTGCCGAACAACCTTCTGAGCAGCGAGTGCCGAACACCTTCTTGCAAGTAATACTAAGGATAGGGGGTCCCCCCTATCCTACGACGTAGATCCTCGGCTAGGCCACTTAAGACTACAAGGCCGCACAGTAGCCTGGCCGAGCACCCCCCCACTCAAAACTAGGGGAGTGGTTCGGGAACTGAAATTTCGATTCTCATTTAAGTTCTACAGCCGATGAGCGGAAGACTCCTTGGCAACGACTGACTTGGCACAGAGGAAATGCAAACAACCTCAGTTTCATAGCTCGGCAACCCCAAAGGAACCCGTCTCCGCAGCTCGGCGCCCCATGGCCAAGCATCACAACCTCAATTCTGGAGCTCGGCCTCCGACCGGCTGCAAAAGGCCTTTCCTCGACATACGGCCAAGCTAAGCCTTGACTTCGGAAGCTCGATACATCATAGCTGAGCATTACACAAGCCCCAACTCTGAAATACGGACCCAACTCCAAAGCTCGGCGCACCCTGGCCGAGCATCACCACGGCATAGAAGCTCGACTTCCACTTGGGATGAGAGCCATTCCTCGACTCCACCAAGATAGACTTGGAAGCTCAGTTCAAGACCTCGGCTCTCTACCGAGTTACGCAACTGCGCAACACTTCGGGCCAAGCACTCCCCATCCTCGGCTACAGAACTGGGGAAATGGTGTTCAGATTCCAAAGTTAAAGCTCCTAGAGTTCTGCAGCCGACAATGGGAAGATTCCTTGGCCATTTTCCATCTTGCCCGGTTCTCAAGATTCCGACAGGCTCCAAGGAACACCAAAGGGGCCAGACGCCCATCCAGACATCAACTTGAAGTTCTTTAGCCAAAGAACGAATTGTACTACTTCATTCCTCAACTTTAGAACTGGGGGAGTGGTGTTCGGGTCATGGCTGAGCTGGCTCGCACACGTGGCCTCCCAGCTATCGCCCTACCATGTCATCCTAGCTCGGCCACATTGGCACAGCTCGGCCATGTTGGCATAGCTCGACCACGTGGGCCTACCACATCGGCCTAGCTCGACCGAGCTATGCTATTACTGTGGCCCCCCATTTTATCCTTCCAGCCACGTCAAATGGATGAGCACAACTACAAATAAGGAGGAATGAGGAAAGACGACTCTGCTGGGGAATGAGACTCTATCCCGAATACCTCGGTGGTTAACCTCATCCCGACAACCCCAAAAGCCCAATCCAACCAAGACACGGATCTTCGGCTATAAAAAGGTACTCAATGCTCGAGGTAAGGGATCTAACTTTTGAGACCCGTACTACTACTTAACTCAGACCAGCATCCTCATAGCTCAGCTCGACCACCCATCACCTCTTACTGACTTGAGCGTCAGAGTACTTACTCGGGGATAATTCCTCGATTCTCTGACTTCTTTCTTGATCATAGGTCTTGAATCACGGCCTCGTCCTTGTAGCTCAGTCTTGCCCTGTCAACAAGGAATATCTGGTTGCTCTCCTCAGTTCGTGCACCACCTCGGATTGAGCAGTGGCGTGTTGTCGTAGGCACCCAAAAATAAACCTCTACTTGTAAAGATGGAATGTAGTAGTGCAAGTAGGGATCGTTCCCACAGAGAGTATCTAACCCAAATTATGTGCTATGTGAATCAAAGATGGAGGGGGGTGTATGTAACAAAAAACAGATTTAAAATAAGGAAAATCAAAATTAATAAAGAACGCAATTTAAATGAGAATTTAGTTAACTTCGAGTGCTGAAATTAATCAAGGAACAAATCTTGGTCTAGGATAGCATCCACCATCAGAATTACACTACTGCTCATTGATGCAAAGATAAATAAATTCAGACTTTGAATATTCATCGTAGGAATTAATTTCCTACATCTTCCTACTATCAGTTAATCGGAAAACAAACGATCCTCTTAACCCTTACTACTGAACAACCCCTAAACAAGCATTAAAGATTTAATCCAGCAATAACATTAAACATTAGAGATTGGTGAAGCTAAACAACACATGCACAAGCGGTTGCATTTAATTTAGTTGACTGTTCTTCCTAGGATCTAACAATTTCTGACGCAGCAAATCATTAAACCCTAGTTGCTTCGCAGATTAGAGAGATCACACAATTACGGATTTGATATCTAATCTAGCAATAGATTGTAACGAATAATAAACTAATAGGCCTTCCTAGCAATCAAACGAAACAATCATAGATATAAACATAAAATAACATTCGATATCCAAAGCATGAATTAAACAATAAAAACCAAATTAGATCTCACAGTTTGGTGGAATTCTGAGGCTTCTGCTTCCTTCGACCAAGTACAAGAGTTTAGCCACGCATGGTCATGGTGAAAACTCCAAGAAAATCAGAGAATGAAGAAGAGGGGCGGAGAGAAGAGAAGAGAAGAGAAGAGAGGTTCGGCTGCTCCCAATCTGCTTCCTTCTCTCTAGGGTTAAGTAGGGCCTTGGATGCTAGTCCGCCCCCTTTATATAGACTTAGGAGGGAGCTGTCTCCTACTCCTCTAAGGAGTTCTTTCTTCATTGGGAGTTTAGTTCTCTAATAGATAATGCCTAGATTAGATCTAATCTACTCCTATCTCCTAACTGAAAATCTTAATCTCTTTTATCCTTTTAGAAATACAATAGAAAATTGAATCTGATAGGACTCTTTGATGTTTCTTATTCTTGCGTTCGTATTGGGTTTCTTCAACGAATTGGGATGCTTCAAGACTTCTCTGCGAACTGGGCTTCTCTACGAATTGGCTTAGATTTCGGGCTCGATTTGGACCTTGATGCAGTCCGAATCTATCAAAACTCAAAACATGAAAGTTGTATATTCTTTCCTTATCTTTTCAATGCATCTTGAATCATCTCAATCGGAGTTCGGATAGGATATTTAAGCCCAGATTACTGCACGGCGCCGAAACTATGCAAAATTACCCGATTAGCCTTGTTTTTCACCTTACGCCTTCTTTCACCTTACGCCGAAATTGTGCATGAGTTGGCTGATATTTGGGTTGCAAATTAGGATATTTGCCTTAAAATATTTGGGTTTTCCCTTAGGGACTGTGTACATCAAAAGCTGTTAGACAGTTTTGTATGCCCTTAGCTTCAATCAGAATGATGTACATTATGAGTTTATTGTAAATGAATAAAAGTACATATTTGATTCATGTTCCCTTGGTATGTTTCTGTGTAATACCCTTAAACTGGACACTTAATGAGACTCGTGTTAGTTTAGAATGTTCATAGCCAGTGGGTCGGTCTGGGGAGACCTATCCTGATAAGACTGACACTGATGTGCCACCAAGTCGGTTGGGGTGGCCTGTCTCAACTGCCAGGGTGAGACCCTAGGCACATGCAGTGTAGGATCCATTGAATCTTTGAACCGGACCAGATTTCCAGTATTGCCTTGGACCTTGGAGATTAATGGGCAAAACTGGAAAGTTATACCCGACCCCTAGACTTGATTATGATGCTGTACTAGGTGTCGGATTGGATTGTCTTTGATGTACCAATCAGTGAGATCCTTAGCGGGGTTCAAAACCTGGGTATGTTGGGACAGTCTGAGAATTCATCTGAGTGGGTGATCATAGTGACAGGATCAGCCCCTTTGTCGGACAAAGGTAATGATCGGGGATGCACTCTCACTGATGGAAACCAAGACTGCCGGTAACCGATTTCAATCGTTGAGATTTGTTTTTGCAAAGTATATTTTATATGAGATATAAAAGTATATATATTATGGTTTCTAAAATATTTGCAAAAGGTTTTAATTCCCGGGATCCATATAAGCAGAGAATGCAACATTGTTCCTTGCAGCCGAGGGAGAGGTCCCCTCTTGTCGGGCAGTGTATGATCATTATGGGCTGAGAGGTTCCGTGTAAGACCATTGAGGATAATACCTGATGGGGTAATCTTGCATCTGCCCACGGTTCCTGGGTGTTATAAGGTGGCTTGGCCCTGGGACCACTTAGGGTAAGTGTTGGGTCCATAGAGCCCATTTGATGGGTTTCAGGGGGTGCACTGTCCATAACAGTGTATTCGGCCAAGCCTTGTAACAAAGGCTGGGCCGAACCCATGTGGCTGATGTGTAGATCAATGCTTGGGTCCCATGCCATACAAGGAAGCCCAACTGGGCAGCAGATAGGAAGACTAAGTGAGCACATAACCTTAATGGGCCTTAAGCCCATTTCGAACTGGGCTAATTTAATGAGTTAATTATGGGGTGAATTCTGAGATGGATTAGCAGATAGGATAGGGTCTTAATCCTATCCACTCAGAGAGTCCAGATCTGAATGTGATTCAGATCTTGAAACCTCCTAATGAGATTAGGAGAAGACTGATCTAATCTACAGATAAGATAAGGGTTTATCCTTATCACCTAAAGGGATGTCTGATCCAAATATGATTTGGATCAGCAAGTCCTAATTGGATTAGGAAATGATCTTTTAGAGTTACAAAAGAAGGAAGGGGCGGCAGCCTTTAGAAGATACATACTCACATCCTCTTCAGAGCTAAAATCACAGAAGAAAGAATTAAGCAACCCTGCAGAATTCTTTCTTGCTGCCTACCTTGCCAGTTCGATCTCCAGTTGTGGGAGATGTCAAGATTTGATCTCAACATTAGTTCTTTGTGAAATGACTGATAGGAAGCTGTGCTCATGTGCCATCCTACTGTTTCTTGCGAAGGAATAGGTTCTTGGAGAAGAACACTGCTGATTCTGCTCCATCCTGCACTGCGCCATCTTCAGTGGGAGCAGTCTTTGGATCCTTCCTTGGGCGTGAACACCTCCATTGGGAGATATTACTTCTCCGTATCAGGTATAATTCTCTCCCACTGCTTTTGTTCAGATCTGGTTCAGTTTATGGTTCAAGATTGATCCTTGAAAATATGATTTTCTAAATAGGGAATTCGATTCCCAGTTGAAAGGGAGAGAAAAATTTTTGAAATTCGCCCACCTTATTCCGTAAGATTTAGGCGTCCATACGATGGATCTCTTATCCCTTCAAAATCCATTTGGAACCCAATTCTAGAGAGGATGGACTTGAAGCTGGCCACTTGGAAAGCTTGGTATCTTTCTAAAGGAGTTAAGATGACTTTAATAAAAAATGTGTTGGAAGCATTCCAGCTTATTATATGTCCATGTACTCGATCCCCTCACAGATTGAGTGGAAAATGAGACCTGTGTGGAATGGTTGGAAGGGCTCAACCAAATATCATTTCATGAACTGGGATCAGGTTTGTAAACCACTATTGAATGGAGGCATAGGAATCAGGAAGGTAAATCTCTTTAACAAGGTACTTTTGGGAAGATGGTTTTGGAGGTTCTCTACAGAACCCAAAATTGTTTGGAGGAAGGTCATAACTGAGAAGTAAGGAATAAGTAGTAATGGCTAGGAGCTTAGGATGCAAAAAAATCTCAATTATCCTAAGGGTGTGGGGTGTGGAAAGGCTTCCAGCCTAGGGTCTTGGGGTCTCAATTAAGATCTATTAGTATATCTGAGATGTAATGTACGCTGAGAGGCTGTTCTCAGCCTTTGCTCCCTTCTGGGAGTTTCTTTGTATGGTTCTGAATTCTATCAATAAATTTACCTTACCTTTTTCAAAAAAAAAAAAAAACCTAAGGGTGCGGGGTGTGGAAATGTATTTCTAGAGCTTTTAGTAGTTTCAATGAAGGTAAAGATCAAACTAGGAGATAGAAGGAAGTTATGGTTCTGGATGGACCCTTGCCGTGGTGAATTGGCATAAAGGACAAGTTTCCGACCTTGTTTAATGTTGCTGAAAACAAAATGGCCTGGGTGGCTGAATCCTATGAGGTGTCTGGAAACATGATCACATGAACTCCTTCCTCCAGAAGGCACTTTAATTATTGAGAACTTGATTTGACGGCTTACCTCTTAGCTCAACTACAAAATTAGGACTCAAATCTGAATTTACAAGACTCAAGATGCTAGAAATGGATGTCCTCAGGGGAATTTTCTGTTAAATTCTTCTATAAAGGCTTAGTTGGAGCTAAGGGATCAATGCCCTATTTTTGCTGTTTGGGAAACTTCTATCCCTTCAAAAGTGAAATTCTTCACATGGGTAGCAACATTGGAGAAGTGTTTGACTAAAGAAACGTTAGTAAGGAAGGGGTTCAATGTTCAAGACAGCTTGTGTGTGCTTTGTAATGCTGAGGAAGAATCAGTTAGCCATCTGTTCTTGCATTGCAGGTTTAGTACTATTGTTTGGCTTCATTTTATCAGGGCACTCAATCTGCAATGGCGTTTCCCATTTTCAGTTATCTCTTACAAGAATGAAGTCTCTCGTATATGTCTAAAAAAGAGAAACTTTGTTGACCAGTTACCCCCTAGCAATTATGTGAGCCATTTGGAATAAAAGAAACAATAGAATTTTTGAACAGAAGTCAGCACCAAAAGCAGGGGTGATAAATTAGTCATCATCATCATCCATGCCTTATTCCTAAAAGTAGTTGATAATAAGGGGTTCCCAGAACATTTATGAATGAAATTCCTGTAACTATAAAATTTAGACAAATACTTGCAATACTCTGCCAAAAGATTCCATATGTTGATAATAAGGGAAATATCAAAAAAAGGAGATTTAGAAGCTAAGAATTTAAATGTTCATAGAGAATTTTGACCTTAAGCACATTTGTTTGAATATTATTTTGCATGTCTATCCATCCTACATTACCATAATGAGCACTTTTATTCCTTGATCTTTTTTGAGAGTTTTCTTTTTTGTTAGTTTGTTAGTATTAACCATGTCTATGTAATCTTTCCTCATTTTTACTTCAAGGTTCCAATGTTCCATAGTAAGAAAGACATTTTCCATCACTTTGACGCAACAATAAATATTTAATGTAAAATTGAGGCACTGGATAATGTTGTATTGTGACTATTGTCCATGGCAGTATTGCCTAGCATATTTATTGGCAGTATTGTATCACATTCCTGTGGTATCTCAAGTAGCTACTTGGTTAACCATATTTGATTGGTTTAAATAACAAACTCTGCAACTATAACATAGACAATCAGTGAAATTATCTTAATAAAATATTCATTGATTTTATAGTCTTTCACCCAACAACAAATAATCAATATTTTTTTGGTAAAATTCCATATTGCACACTTTATTTGTTTTCATATTTTTATGAAAAATGTAAAGCAAGAAGCAAACTATATTTCTGAAAGAAAGGATAACAATATACAAGTATAGCCAATAGAAAGATCATACCTTCTTCAACAAATATAGAAGATTATTTTTCTATTGAATGTATAAGTGAATACCTGAGTGAGAGATTTCCAGTCATTGTTAGCAGAGCCAATATAGACATCTTTATGATCTGACATCCAAACTTTTGCATGGACAATGCCAGATCCCCACCATTTATCAAGCAGCAATGTCACAGCTTCCACATTTGGCCTCCCCGAACCGAGATTAGATGATTCATTGGTATAGTCAGGATAAACTCCAGAGTGCTGTAAAATCCTATAACAAATCCAATTCCAGGACAAAAACACATGAGTTTAGTCAAATAATCCAGAAAGGAATTACACAAAGAAACCCATGTCCTTTAGAAGATAGGAAATGTTTTCTTCATTCCTGTGGCTTAATTTCTATGCAGGGTATCTATGACATTTTTTTGATGAATAACAGGATATCTGTGACATTTGTAGACAAAGATGGAGAGGAGAAGCATATCAAAGCAGCTTCTAACATAGACATTCCAATGGGAACTTTGATATGCTTCTCCTCTCCATCTGCTTCCACAGATCGATCCCTTGTTGCCTCACCACCCTACCTACAAAAGTAAGACATAAACATTTAATTCAGATGTTTAACTATAAATTTCACTCTAATCTAATAATGAACACCAATCAGCAATAAAACAAATAGGAAAAAAATCCTGCAAATAAATGAGGAAACTAAATTAATCCAATGAGTTATGCAAGCTTGCATTTAAACAAATGCACCTTAAAGTAACTAAAGTGAAGTAGCTACAACCCAAAACAAGGAGTATTTAGATGCATACGTGAAAGCCATGGAGAGAAAATACGCAGCTATCTTGTCGTCCAAACAAAATTTGGGAGTAAGAAAGTAGACTTGGTTTCTTCTTTTAATTTGGAGGAGAAGGGCTTGTGGGTGAAGGTGAACCTGTAGTATCTATCAGTGGGTTGAGAAACTGAGGGAGGTGGTGAAACTGTTGAAGAGGAAGGTGGTAGACTAGTTTTTGAAACTATAGGAACTACATGAGGAAAGGAATTTGGAGAAGGTGACACCATTCCAGCTGTAACTTCCTTCTCCAGTCAAGAGATCCAAATTAAGAATTCCCACTTAAGAAAAAAATAAAAAAGCAAAATCAGCTTGCCCAAATTTAAAAACCCAGTTCACCATATAACTTTTTGAGTAAAATCAAACCCAACCAAATTTAAAAACAAGCTTCAAGAGTAATAACGTAGACGTCCATGGGCTCATGCACACCTACGTAAATTTCCAAGCCCATCAAGAAAACCTAACCATCTAGGTTCTCCTAATCCTATCTCAAGATAACAGACTAAGATAATCTTAATCCTACCTCCAGATAAGTATCTACCTCCAGATAAGAATTATCCTAGATAACCGTAAACTAACCCAAATAAGCTTTATCTCTTATCCTTGTTCAGTCTCACTGTAACTCAACCACTGTAACTATAAATAGGGTTGATTCAGCCCTAGTACACTCCAGTTAATCAAATCTTTTTCCCAATATTTCTATTATTTTATTTTCCTATTTTAACTTGGTATCAGAGCCACATCGACAGAGATAGGCACACATGGTAGCAGCCCAGCAGCATCCAACAATGGCTCAACATCAAGTAGTGTGCTCCCTTCAATCCAGAACGTTACCCATTATCTTCCTATCAAATTAGGAAGTGACAACTACCTACTGTGGCATGCTTAGTTCCTTCCCATCCTTCGACACCACCATCTGTTGGAACTCGTAGAAGGGAAGAAGAAGCCACCGCCCGAAGTTATACCCAATCCAGATGGTACAGGGATGATTGCGAACCCTGAATTCAAAAAATGGACAGACATCGATCAACTTGTGTTGAGTTGGATGATTTCCTCTCTCACTAAAGGAGTTATGGTGCAAGTGGTTGATCTGTTGATATCATCTGAGGTATGGACTTCCCTTGCTCACAGTTATTCTACACACTCCCAATCTAGGGTATTACAGTTGCGAAGACAATTACAATATATTAAAAAAGGGTCCCTTTCTATTTCTGCCTATATATAGCAAGGAAAATCCATTGCTAACAGTCTTTCTACAGTATCTGAACCAGTGCTCAAGTCCAAACTGGTACTTTATATTTTATTTGGCTTAGGGAGTGAATATGAGTTAGTGGTTACAAGGCTTACCAATCGACCAGATGCAACAGATCTCAGTATTGCTGATATTATCGGAGCACTTCTGAACCATGAGAGCTGGCTTGAAGACCTATCTCTTGCATCAGACACTCAAAGTGCAAATCTGGCCGGCGTCCCTCCTAAGAAAATTAATCTTCAGAAGCCCCCACAACAATTCTCTCCAAACTTCAACATCAACAGAGGTAAAGGGCGTGGAGGTGGTGCTCCACAATATAATCACCAATCCTTTCAAAATCAATCTCAGCAATTTTGTAGAGGAAGCGGAGGTAAAAATAATGTCACTTGCCAGATTTGTAATAAATTTGGAATGATCCTTTGGTTTTTCTAATAATTCTTGCGATGATCCTTTTTCTTTTCATGAAGGGGTAAATACACCCTAGAATCAGTATGAAAATAATTTTGATCCTAATTGGTACACAGACTCTAGGGCTACTCATCACATGACCCCAGATCTAGATAATCTGCAGAATTGTACTGAGTATACTGGACTAGATCAAGTGAAGGTTGACAATGGTCAAGGTTTGAATATTCATCATACAGGATCTTCTTCTATGATTTTTAATCAGCATACTTTTTTATTGAAAGATATCTGTCATGTTCCTTTTATCTACAAGAATTTACTTTCTGTCAGTCGATTTACAAAGGATAATGATTTGTTTTTTGAGTTTCACCGAGACCGTTGCTATGTGAAGGATTATATGGGGAGAATCCTCCTTCGAGGGGCCAATAGAGAAGGTTTATACAATTTTCTTGTGTCAGCCACACACACCCGAAAAGCTTCTTGGAAAACGTACTTCACTTCGTGGTTGGCATCATCACCTTGGTCATGCAACTATGCGAAATGTACGACAAGTTATTTCCAAGTTTGGTCTTCCGTTCTTTAGATCTAGTGTTAATGTGTTTGTTTGTGAGTCCTGTCAAATGGGCAAGAGTCATAGAATGCCCTTGAAGTTGTCTAGTTCTCAGTCCAAGCATCCATTAGATTTAATCTTTTTAGATGTATGGGGACCTGCTCCCGTTAAGTCGAATAATGGATTTTCTTATTATGTTATTTTTATGGATGATTTTTCAAAATTTTCTTGGGTGTATCATATGGCTCAAAAATCAAATGTTTGTGATTTATTTATTAAATTTAAGAGACATGTAGAGATTTTGTTCGATGACAAAATAAAAGTCCTTCAATTCAATTAGGGAGGAGAGTGTCGCTCTCTCTCCTGGTACTTAGATTCGCAAGGCATCACACATCGATTGGCGTGCCCCCATACAAACGAATAGAACAAATCGGTTGAATGGAAGCACAAACATGTGGTTGAATCTGCTTTATCTCTACTAGCCTCCTCCAAGCTCCCCTTCTCCTTCTGAGCTCATGCGGTAGAAACCGCAGTTTTTCTAATAAATCGACTACCAACAGAGGTGTTGCATGGTATGTCCCTTCATGAGAAACTCTTTCAGACAGCTCTGAATTACTCTCTATTGCATTGTTTTGGTGTGCGTGCTATCCTTTTCTGTGACCCTACAACAAAAATATGTTTCAATTTCGATCGCTTCGGTGCATTTTTATTGGCTACAGTACCTCTTACAAAGGGTGCAGGTGTCTCCATGTCCCTTCAAGGTGTATTTTTATAGCTCGCCATGTGGTATTTGATGAAACATTATTTCTGGGAATTCTTGAAGCAACACCAAGCACAACTCCTGCTTCCACAGGAATTATCATTTTAGGTCCTACACCTCTGCAACCTACAACACCGTTGATACCTCCTTCGTTGCAGCCTCCATCTGCACCAGCACACAGCTCTGGTTCAGCGACCATCTCTCCAGACTCAAGACCTTTGGAACAATCCTCTTTTGATCGACCACAAAGGTATCGCAATATGCAAGATTTACTGCACTTTATAGCCCTAGTTTCTCAACCAGTGCACACTCATTCCATGCGTACGCGGTCCATGGATAGGACCCTTTCCTCGGTCCCAACTTGCAACAAGGTATTAGATCCCGTCTGCTCTTTTCACTCTCCTATAGGATCAAGAACCTAAAAATTTTAACAAAGCCGCCAAATCACCAAACTGGCAATTGGCTATGCAGAAAGAATACCAAGCCCTCATTAAAAATAACACTTGGCACTTGGTTCCCTATGATCCCTCCTTGAACATAGTAGGAACTAAGTGGGTATACAAAATAAAGAAGAAGGCGGATGGAACCATTGGTCGCTATAAAGCCCGACTGGTTGCTCAGGGCTTTAACCAGGTCCCTAGTCTAGATTACTTTGATACCTTTAGTCTGGTTGTCAAACCAGTAACCGTAAGGACAATCCTCTCCATTGTTCTTGATGAAAACATTTATGTGAATCAGCCGAAGGGGTTCATTGATCCTAAATACCCTAATCATGTTTGTAAATTGAAGAAGGCTCTGTTCTCAAACATATGGGATTTCGCAACTCTTCCACTGCCATTAATGGGTTTCTCAAGTCACTCTCCTCAATTTTTCCATTAAAGGACTTAGGGTCATTGCATTATTTTCTAGGGGTTGAGGTAAGTCGCAAATCTGGTAGTTTGTTCCTCTCCTAGCAGCATTACATACTGGGTCTACTACATCGAACCAACCTTGAAGGGGCCAAACCTGCAAGCTCGCCCGTGTCCACCTCCGGCCGACTCTCAAAAGATTCCAGCGAGCCTTTATCTAACCCCATGGACTATCGAAGCATTGTTGGGGCTCTACAGTATGTCACCATCACTCGTCCGGATATCTCCTTCGCAGTCAACAAAGTCTGCTAGTTTCTTCACTCTCCCATTGATGAACATTAGACAGCGAAAAAGTGAATACTTCGCTATCTCAAGGGCACTCTCACTCATAGTCTTCATTTTTAGGGATCCTCTTCCCAATAGCTGACTACTTACACTAACGTTGATCAGGCCAGCTATCCTGATGATTGACGATCCACAGGGGGTTATGCAGTTTACCTTGGCTCCAACCTGATTTCCTAGATCTCCAAAAAGCAACATACCATTGCTCGCTCCAGCACCGAACCTGAGTTCAGATCTCTCGCCAACACAGTCACAGAGTTGTTATGGATTCAGTCTCTACTTTGAGAAATTGGCTTTCTAGCTCCTCCCCCTATTCTCAGGTGTGATAATATGGGTGCTACCCACTTGGCCGCCAACCCCATTTTTCATGCTCGTACGAAGCATGTGGAGGTGGACTACCATTTCCTGCGTGACCTTGTCACTCAGAAGCAGCTTCAAATTTGGTATGTTCCAACAACAGATCAGATAGAAGACATCTTCTCGTCACCCCGTTCAGCTTGCGGGGGGATAATAATGTAGACATCCATGGGCCCATGCATGGCCCATGCACGCCTACGTAAATCTTCAGGCCCATCAAGAAAACCTAACCATCTAAGTTCTCCTAATCCTATCTCAAGATAACAAACTGGGATAATCTTAATCCTACCTCCAGATAAGAATCTACCTTTAGATAAGAATTATCCTAGATAACCTTAAACTAACCTAAATAAGCTTTATCTATTATCCTTGTACAGTCTCGCTGTAACTCAACCACTATAACTATAAATAGGGTTGATTCAACCCTAGTACACTCCAGTTAATCAAATCTTTTTCCCAATATTTTAATTATTTTATTTTCCTATTTTAACTAAGAGCAAATGTAGTATACCCAGGTTATCAAAATGGATACAAACAAAAACCTTAGATGATTAAATCCTAAAATTCTTACCTATCTCTATGCATCTCTCTTATTTAACCATTTGGTTTGATTTCTGGTTGGTTTACCATGAAGCTAACAGTTGTTAGACAGTTTTGTATGCCCTTAGCTTCAATCAGAATGATGTACTTTATGAGTTTATTGTAAATGAATAAAGATACATATTTGATTCATGTTCCCTTGGTATGTTTCTATGTAATACCCTTAAACTGGACACTTAATGAGACTCGTGTTAGTTTAGAATGTTCACAGCCAGTGGGTCGGTCTGGGGAGACCTATCCTGACAAGGCTGACACTGTGGTGCCACCAAGTCGGTTGGGGTGGCCTGTCTCAGCTGCCAGGGTGAGACCCTAGGCACATACAGTGTAGGATTAATTGAATCTTTGAACTGGACCAGATTTCTAGTATTGCCCTGGACCTTGGAGATTGATGGGCAAAACTGGAAAGTTACACCCGACCCCTAGACTCGATTTTGATACTACACTAGGTGTCGGATTGGGCTGTCTTTGATGTGCCAATCAGTGAGATCCTTAGCGGGGGTCAAAACCTGGGTATGTTGGGACAGTCCGAGAATTCATCTGAGTGGGTGATCATAGTGACAGGATCAGCCCCTTTGTCGGACAAAGGTAATGATCGGGGATGCACTCTCACTGATGGAAACCAAGACTGCCGGCAGCCGATTTCAACCGTTGAGATTTGTTTTGCAAAATATATTTTATATAAGATATAAAAGTATATATGTATGGTTTCTAAATTGTTTGCAAGAAGGTTTTAATTCCCGGGATCCATATAAGTGGAGAGTGCAACACTGTTCCTTGCAGCCGAGGGAGAGGTCCTCTCTTGTCGGGAAGTGTATGATCATTATGGGCTGAGAGGTTTAGTGTAAGACCATTGAGGATAATACCTGATGGGCTAATCTTGCATCTGCCCACAGTCCCTGGGTGTTACAAGGTGGCTTGGCCCAGGGACCACTTAGTGTAAGTGTTGGGCCCATAGAGCCCATTTGATGGGTTTCAGGGGGTGTGCACTGTCATTAACAGTGTATTCGGCCAGGCCTTGTAACAAAGGCTGGGCGGAACCCATGTGGCTGATGTGTAGATCAATGCTTGGGTCCCACGCCATACAAGGAAGCCCAACTGGGCAGCAATTTGGAAGCCTTTTGAGTACATAACCTTAAATGGGCCTTAAGCCCATTTCGAACTGGGCTGATTTGATCAGTCATTTAAAGGGGGCGAATTCTAAAGAGGGTCAGCTGAAAGGATTGGGCTTAGACCCTATCCACTCAGAGAGTCCAAGATCTAAATGGGATTTAGATCTGGAAACCTCCTAATTAGATTAGGAGACAGCTGATCTTATCTGCAGATAAAATAAGGGTTATCCCTTATCACTAAGGGACTTCTAACCCAAATATGATTTAGATTAGCAGCTCCTAATCTGATTAGGAGCTGATCCCTTTTGAGATTATAAAAGGGGAAGGGGGTGGCAGCTCCTAATCTGATTAGGAGCTGATTCCTTTGGATTTTCTAGCTGTAGAAGATCTTCCCACCTGTGTACCTTGCCTACAAGGCAAGATGACGAGACGGCCATTTAGTGGTAAGCCTGAAAGATGTACAGGCACACTTGACCTAATACATACTGATGTATGTGGTCCCCTGAGTGTTAGGACACGAAATCAACACGTGTATTTCATCACCTTCACAGATGATTTTTCACGATATGGTTACATGTACCTAATGAGACACAAGTCTGAATCCTTTGAAAAGTTCAAAGAGTTTAGACAAGAGGTCGAGAAACAGTTAGGGAGAGAAATTAAAGCCCTTCGATCCGATCGAGGTGGCGAATATCTCTCTGACGAATTCAGGGACTACTTAAAGGACAATGGGATAGTATCACAATTAGCTCCTCCTGCTACACCACAACTTAACGGTGTTTCAGAGAGGAGGAATAGGACCTTATTAGATATGGTCCGGTCGCTTCTCATACACTTAGAGTTACCCACATCCTTTTGGGGTTACGCATTAGAGACTGCGATTTACGTGCTGAATCGGGTTCCAACCAAATCGGTTCCGAATACTCCATATGAACTTTGGACCGGAAAGAAACCAAGTGTCAGACACTTGAAGATTTGGGGTTGTCCAGCACACGTTAAAAGAACGAGTGCAGACAAGTTGGAATCTAAGACCAGCCGTTGCCTATTTGTAGGCTACCCAAAAGGCTCTGTAGGGTACCTTTTCTATGACCCAAGTGAGCAGAAAGTGTTCTGCAGTCGAAATGCGCAATTCTTGGAAACCGACTATATTCTAGACACCCATCGTCAGGAAGTTGTTCTTGATGAGGAGAGCTCAGGAGCAGTGGGAGATGTCCCACAAGTTCCAGGTAGTGACCAACTTAGAAGATCCACTCGGGCATCCAGGCCACCAGTCCGTTATGGTTATGACCAGGATAGTTACCTGGTGGAAACCTTGACTAGTGAGGAGGATCCCGTGACTTACGCGGAAGCTATGTTGGACATAGATTCCCAGAAGTGGGTGGAGGCCATGAGGGCAGAGATGGACTCAATGGAGACCAATGGAGTCTGGACTCTAGTAGATCCGCCCTCCGGGGTAAAGGCAATCGGTTGCAAATGGATTTACAAGAGGAAGAAGGGCCCCGATGGTAAAGTTGAGACCTTCAAGGCTCATCTGGTGGCGAAAGGGTACACTCAGAAAGAGGGCATCGATTATGAGGAAACCTTTTCGCCTGTGGCCATGCTTAAATCCATTAGGATCCTGCTAGCTGTAGCAGCATACCATGATTATGAGATTTGGCAGATGGATGTCAAAACTGCATTCCTGAATGGAGATCTTGCTGAAGATATCTATATGCAGCAGCCGCAAGGCTTCGTTGCTGCAGGTCAGGAAACCATGGTATGTAAACTTAACAGATCCATTTATGGGCTTAAGCAAGCTTCTAGAAGTTGGAACATCCGTTTTAACTCTGCTGTCAAATCATTTGACTTCGAGCAGAATCCGGATGAACCCTGTGTCTACAGGAAGTACAGTGGGGATAAGGTTACCTTCTTGGTTCTGCATGTAGATGACATTCTACTCATTGGGAATGATGTGGGAATGTTAACTACGGTGAAAGTATGGCTTTCGCAGCAATTCTCCATGAAAGACCTTGGAGAAGCCTCCTATATACTGGGTCTTCGACTCTATAGAGATAGATCGAAGCGGATAATAGGATTATCCCAATCTGCTTACATTGACAAAATAGTCAAAAGATACAGCATGGAAAACTCCAAGAAAGGAAATGTTCCTTTCAGGCACGGAGTCACTCTCTCCAAGAAGATGTCTCCCAAGACGTCTGAGGAGATTGATGGCATGAAAGACGTTCCTTATGCCTCAGCCGTAGGGAGCATCATGTATGCCATGCTGTGCACTCGTCCTGACATAGCTCAGGCAGTGAGTGTAGTAAGCAGATTTCAGGCCAACCCAGGGCAGGAGCATTGGACTGCTGTGAAAAACATACTTAAGTTCCTTCGAAGGACAAAAGAGTTTTGTCTAGTATTCGACGGTAGCTCACTACAGATCCAAGGGTTTACAGATGCCGATTTCCAGTCAGACCCAGATGATAGAAAGTCTACATCTGGATATGTTTTCACGATAGGATCGTGTGTTGTTTGCTAGAAAAGCAGCAAACACGGGTCCACTGCAGACTCCACGACCGAGGCCGAGTACATTGCCGCAAGTGAGGCTGCCAAAGAAGCCGTGTGGATGAAGAAGTTCGTTCACGAGTTGGGAGTAGTTCCGTCCAGCACATCACTCATCCCATTGTTGTGTGACAACAATGGAGCCATTGCTCAGGCTAAGGAGCCACGAGCCCACTCGAAGTCGAAGCACATCGAGAGGAAGTACCACGTACTGCGGGAGATTGTTGGTAGAGGGGACGTCCTGATTCAGAAGGTAGCGTCAGCGGAAAATGTGGCAGACCCATTGACAAAGCCACTATCACAGAAAGTGTTTGAGAAACACGTGGAAAGCATGGGACTCCGGCTAGTACCTGATTGGACCTAAGTGCAAGTGGGAGCTGTTAGACAGTTTTGTATGCCCTTAGCTTCAATCAGAATGATGTACTTTATAAGTTTATTGTAAATGAATAAAGATACATATTTGATTCATGTTCCCTTGGTATGTTTCTGTGTAATACCCTTAAACTGGACACTTAATGAGACTCGTGTTAGTTTAGAATGTTCACAGCCAGTGGGTCGGTCTGGGGAGACCTATCCTGACAAGGCTGACACTGTGGTGCCACCAAGTCGGTTGGGGTGGCCTGTCTCAGCTGCCAGGGTGAGACCCTAGGCACATACAGTGTAGGATTAATTGAATCTTTGAACTGGACCAGATTTCTAGTATTGCCCTGGACCTTGGAGATTGATGGGCAAAACTGGAAAGTTACACCCGACCCCTAGACTCGATTATGATACTACACTAGGTGTCGGATTGGGCTGTCTTTGATGTGCCAATCAGTGAGATCCTTAGCGGGGGTCAAAACCTGGGTATGTTGGGACAGTCCGAGAATTCATCTGAGTGGGTGATCATAGTGACAGGATCAGCCCCTTTGTCGGACAAAGGTAATGATCGGGGATGCACTCTCACTGATGGAAACCAAGACTGCCGGCAGCCGATTTCAACCGTTGAGATTTGTTTTGCAAAATATATTTTATATAAGATATAAAAGTATATATGTATGGTTTCTAAATTGTTTGCAAGAAGGTTTTAATTCCCGGGATCCATATAAGTGGAGAGTGCAACACTGTTCCTTGCAGCCGAGGGAGAGGTCCTCTCTTGTCGGGCAGTGTATGATCATTATGGGCTGAGAGGTTTAGTGTAAGACCATTGAGGATAATACCTGATGGGCTAATCTTGCATCTGCCCACAGTCCCTGGGTGTTACAAGGTGGCTTGGCCCAGGGACCACTTAGTGTAAGTGTTGGGCCCATAGAGCCCATTTGATGAGTTTCAGGGGGTGCACTGTCATTAACAGTGTATTCGGCCAGGCCTTGTAACAAAGCCTGGGCCGAACCCATGTGGCTGATGTGTAGATCAATGCTTGGGTCCCACACCATACAAGGAAGCCCAACTGGGCAGCAATTTGGAAGCCTTTTGAGTACATAACCTTAAATGGGCCTTAAGCCCATTTCGAACTGGGCTGATTTGATCAGTCATTTAAAGGGGGCAAATTCTAAAGAGGGTCAGCTGAAAGGATTGGGCTTAGACCCTATCCACTCAGAGAGTCCAAGATCTAAATGGGATTTAGATCTGGAAACCTCCTAATTAGATTAGGAGACAGCTGATCTTATCTGCAGATAAGATAAGGGTTATCCCTTATCACTAAGGGACTTCTAACCCAAATATGATTTGGATTAGCAGCTCCTAATCTGATTAGGAGCTGATCCCTTTTGAGATTATAAAAGGGGAAGGGGGCGGCAGCCTACTACACAACAATATCCACAGCATTCTTCTCTTTGAAGAAAGAGAGATTGAGAGATTTCCTGCATACTGCGAATTCTCTCCTGCCGCCACCTTCCTGCTTTTGCCATTCCTTCAGTTCGATCTCCAGTTCTTGGGAGCAATCAAGATTGGATCTTGATTTCAATCTTTTGTGAAAAGATTGGTTGGAGCTGTACTCAAGTCGTCCAGTTGATCCTTATGAAGGATCATGTTCTTTTGAAGAACGTTGCTGATTCTGCTCCACCCTGCACTACGCCATCTTCAGTGGGAGCAGATTTTGGATCCTTCCTTGGGCGTGAACACCTCCATTGGGAGATAGTATTTCTCCGTATTAGGTATAATCCTCTCCCACTCCTTTTGGTTCAGATCTGGTTCAGTTTATGGTTCAAGATTGATCCTTGAAAATATGATTTTCTAAATGGGGAATACGATTCCCAGTTGAAGGGAGAGATAAAACTTTTGAAATTTGCCCCTTATTCCGCAATCTTTGGGTGTCCATAGGATGGATCTCTCATCCCTTCAACAGTGACTACCCAGGGCGGGATAAGACGGTGGGGATGGAAGTTGACAGTGACCATCGGTGATGGCCACTATTATGTGATCGACAAAGAGAGAAGAAACAAGATGAGAAGGAGGAGAGAGAGAGGGGAGAGGAAGAGATGGGTTTAAAAGTGAGCAAATGAAAAATTTATGTCTCCCATCAATCTTGGTTATGAAAGGATTAGCACTATAGCTTTGGCTGAGTTTGGAAAGAGTACAAATGAACATATGTACTATGCAAATACAAACAAAATAATGCAAAATATAAGGTTTTGCACTCTACATATTTGCATTTATACTCCTTCCAAATTGAACCTTTGCTGCACATGGGAAGTGTACTTGGAAAGCTGATGTGAAAGGTTGTAATTGGTCACACTACTTCCACTACCTCCTTTTCCGATCAGGGCAAAATGGTAATCTAATAATACCGTTAGTTTGTTTAATGTCAAGTTATTGATATGGGGTTAACATTTTGTAAAGTTACTGATATGGGGTCATTTTGTAAAGTTATTCCGTTGGATTGGAGGCGATCTGGGCCATCCATTTTCCTTTAAATAGGGGACTTAGTTGAGTCCACCATTACCATTTGCTTCCAAGTGCTTTAGCTTTCAGAGACCTCAGCCTTCCTTCCTGCTTTCCTTAAAGCTTTAACAGCCCTCGTCTTCTTAGGTAAAGGACTTCTCCCGCTACGATGTCTTATTCAGACTCCGGCCTAGAGTGCTATGAACTCCCATACCCCTCGGGAGTGAGCTCCATTCAAACCCCAAAACCTGCTAGCAGTAGCGGAGGCTACTCGAGTGAGCCTGAGGTCGAGGTGCTGAGGGAGACGACTGCCTCTGTAGGCATTGATTGCAGCCAAAGGGGTAATGACTCTCCCAATGAGAGAGTTTGATATACGAGGCTGAGGGAACCTAGGGGGTCCTTGGGGTCCCCCAAGATGGTTGAGGGTGAGGAGGTTCCCGAGCCCAGTTCGAGGATGGTGGCCAAGTATGTGGCCCGAGGGGTGATAGTGGTGATCGGCCGAAGGAGGGTGAAATCTGTGTCTACCAGCACTACTTAGATTTCAGCCTTAGGCTTCCTCTCCATCCCCTTATCCCTGAGCTACTGAGGTGGTATGACATCTCGATTAGTCAGTCGGCCCCCAACACCCTCAGGACCATCATCGTGATGTTGGTGAAGGCTCGACTTTGAGAGGTGGGCATATACTATTTCCAGGCTTGGCGCAACTGAGCTATCAACAACCCTACATCGGTGCACCATAGGAAGAGTAAGTTCTTCTTTGTCTCCTGTTCCAAGGGTTGGTCATTCAAGTGGGGCTGGGGAGAGCTGAACTTAACCATTGAGAAGACTGGACATTACATTTGGGATGATGAAGCCGAGGTGATTACCCGTATCCAAGTGTTGGGGATAATTTGGGCCAAGTCCCTAGTGGAGGAAGAGTTACCACTAGTTTTTGCTGGTCTCAGCCCTACCTTCCTTGGTAGGAGAATTCTTGCTATCGGCTTTTAACACGTCGGCTTTCCTTTTTCTTTATGGGAGTACTAATGCTCGCTTCGCTTCCTTGCAGAGGTGCCGGTTGATGCTAGACAAATGTTGTTGGAGAAGGCGATGTCTAAGAGGAAGATGCTGGGCAACGGCCCTTCGTAGAGACAGGCACCACGGGATGTGGTGCCAGCCAAAAGGACACCTCATCCGCTAGTTCCTGCCGATGATGGGGGTAATCGAGGGAAGAGACCGGCCGAGGGGGCTAGCGCCGAGAGACTGGCTAGAAGAAGCAAGCCAATCCACATCCACCCCCCAAGGAAGAGGTTCTCACACAAGGACCGCCTAGTCAAGGGCAGCCACAGAGGAGGAGAGGTCGGCATCACCCCGAGGGGGCCTCCAGCCAAGGGGGCCATGAGGGGACCTTGTCCTTCAGACCCTTACCCTTTACCTGGGCTGCGGGGTGAGGGGCAGTTGGTGGCGCGATGGACGTTCCACCCTCAATGGAATGTCAAAGAGGGAGACTCCCTCGACACCTAGGGTGTCAAGAAGACCCTGATCATAGGGATGATCCCTCCCAGGGATTGTTTGGCCATGATGAACAAAGGGCTCTCGGACCTTTGGTACTGTGCTCTAGAGCACTTGGCCGAGGTACACGGCCTTCTCATCTCGTTGCCTTAGTGAAATTTGTTTTTTTGTTCCAAGTCACTAATGAAGGTCTTCTTGTTGCAGGCATGCCAGTATTTCTTCGGCCTTGGTGACAGAGTGAAAGTTCTTCATCAGCACTTGAAGAACTCTAAAGAGAAGAAAGAGAAGATCGAGGTCTAGATCGCCGAGGCTGAGAGCAGCCAGGAGTCCATTGCCTCGACCATGAGGGAGAATAAGGAGCTGAGGAGGGTCCTAGAGGAGGACCTTAAGGTAGAGAAGGCTCTCACCATAGAGCTGAAGGAGACCTTGAAGAAGTCCGACGAAATGTTGGATCAGTCCGATCTGAGGCATGTTTAGTTGGATGAGGCCTTGACGGCAGCTCGGGCATAGGTGGTGGAGGCTGAGGAGAGGGCCAAGGATGCTGTCAAGATTTGGAAGACGATAGTCAAGTACCGGCATGCCCTCACCGACTATGGGGTAGACTCCTACTTGGAGGGCATCAAAGATGCCAAGCTTCAGGTGCTATGGCTGATGCCCGACCTTCCAGTGGACAAGCTAGGGGTCCTAGAAGCGGAGGACCCTCCTGTTGCTGAGGTCCTAGCTGCTGACGTCGATGAGGTTCCTACTTCTGCCGAGGATGCTGCATAGGTTGCTCCTTGTCTTCTCTTTTGTGTTTTTCTTTGCTTTAGTCATTTGGTAAGGGGCTCGACCTCCTCCATCCAAGGCCAGTTTTTGTAAACTGATACTTGAAGATACTTAATGAAGTACACTTTTTTGCGTAACTTGTGCCTTTATTGTCTTTTTTTTGTACTTGCATTTTTTTTGCTTAGGGGCCGGTGCCCCCTACCGAGAGGTCACAAGTAGCAAAGAAGTTACCAGAAGTGACTTGTTACTTAGTCATTCGTTTAGGAAGCTAAGTTAAGTGAGTTTAGCCGAGGCTAAGATAGGTCATCGTGGGGTTTGGGGCCCCTTTCCTTAGTGAGAAAGAAAGGGAGGCGAAGGCCTTAGCTCTCCTAGCTTGTTCTCCACCCCCGCTAGAATTAGTTGGATGAGGTTGAACTAAGTCACCGAGGTGTTCATGCCCCTTCTCTTAGTGGAAAGGGAATGGAGGAAAAAGCCTTAGCTCTTTTCAACCTACTCTCCAACCCGCTAAGGATGCTTGGCTGAGGCTACTTGATGTCCCCAAGGGTCGGGGCATCGGCTTGGCTTGGCTCTCCTTAGGGATGTTTCAGGTGAGAGCCTTCGGTTGGCCGAGGCCGCAGGAACACGCCTAGTTGAGGTCATGGTGTGTGTCCTACTTGGCCTAGGTCTTTGGTCAGTGCTTATAGCCAAGGTCTTTGGCCGATGTTTATAGCCGAGGTCATGGTATGCTTCCTACTTAGATTATTTTTAGTGTGTTTGTTCGTGATAGGATGAGGTCTTTGGCTGAAGCTTATAGCCAAGGTCCTGGTTGTTCCTTGCCTTAGTGTCAAGGCTTAGTATGCATATGGTCCACAAGGAACTATGTGCCCAGACCATCATCCAGTTCGAGCGTGTAACCTCGTAGGAGGTTGTATGCATCGATTGGTCGTGTGGTCGAGGGGTAGCGAAATAAGAACTTGTACACCAAAAGTTGGAGCCAAGGGGGGAGGAACTTTGCACTTTATTCACTATTTGGCATCAAGAAGTACATTCATTGATAATACATTCGAAGATTCTCTTAGTTCTAGGTCCGAGGGACCAGTCTTCCATTCAAATACTTGAGCTAAAATGTGTCAGGGCCGACGACCTGCTTGATTCTGTAGGGATCTTTCCAGTTGGGGCAGAGCTTGCCCACACTGGGCTCGAGCACCATGACTTTCCTGAGGACGAAGTCTCCTTCCATGTAGTGTCTTGCTTTTACCCTAGAGTTGTAATAGTGGGCTACCCTCTATTGGTAGGCTGCCACCCTGATTTGAGCATACTCTCAGACTTCTTCTTACAGATCTAGGTTGGTTCTAAGCTCTTCATCATTTTTGACTTCATTGTACGCCTCCGTCTGAAGTGTCAACTAGCCAATCTTTGTTGTAATGATGGCCTCAGTGCCATAAGTTAGGTTGAATGGGGTCTCTCCCGTGGTGGTCCGAGGTGTTGTCTGGTAGGCCCATAGGACGCTACATAGTTCATCAGCCCAGAGGCCTTTGGCTCTGTGAAGCCTAATCTTCAATCCTTCCAGAATTGTCCTATTAGTGGCCTCAGCTAGATCATTGGTTTTTGAGTAGCCTATCGAGGTGTACTACTGCTTAATGCCAAGGAATGCACACCATTCTCTGAACCCAATGCCTTCAAATTGTTTCCTATTGTCGGTAACCAGCATATGGGAAATGCCAAAGTGACAGATAATGTTCCTCCAGAAGAAGTTCTGAATCATTCTGGCTATGATGGTGGCTAAGGGCTCGGCTTCCACCCACTTCATGAAGTAGTCGATGGCAATGACAAGGTATTTCCTATTTTCGGTGGCTTGAGGGAAGGAGCCGAGGAGGTCCATGCCCCACTTGGCAAAAGGCCATGGGCTGTTGAGAGCTGAAAGAGTTGTGGCTGGCCGATGGGAAATTTTGGAATGTCTTTAGCACCGATCACAATTCTATACTAGCTCAACTACGTCTTTTTGTACCGTCGGCCAGAAATATCCCTGCTTTAGTGCTTTTTGGGCCAATGCTCTACCTCTGAGGTGGGGCAAGGTGAAAGACCTTTGGTACAACTTTCCCTCAAGAAAGACCTTCGGGCAGTTGCTGGTGTTGTAGATAGGCGATGATGGGGTCCATCCAACATGGCTCGGCTTGTATAGAAAGCACTTGGACTTCGTCAATGCTGGGGCATGCTAACTTCTCAACACAGACCGTGTGGTCGAGGGTTGAGCCCGAAGTGCTTGCTAGTTTGGATAGGGCGTTGGCCCTTATGTTCATGGACCGCAGAACTTGCTGCAAAGTGAAGTGCTGGTAGTGGCTAGCGAGTTCTTGGACCTTGGCCAAGTATTTGGCCATGCTATGCTCTCTAGCCTCGTACTCGTTGTTAACTTGGTTCACCACCAACTGAGAGTCGTTGAAGACTTCAATGTATTGGGAGCCAATGTCCTTGCCGAGCAATAGGCCTGTGAGCAAGGCTTCGTACTCAACTTCATTGTTGGAGGCCAAGAAGTCAAACCTTAGTACATACTGTACTTCGGTGTTGCCTGGTGCGAGGAGTATGAGACCTGCTCCGCTTCCCTTGGAGTTGAAGGATTCGTCGATGAAAAGCTTCCAGGTTGCCCAAGGTCCCTCCGCCTCTTCTTGGGCCTAGTCAACGGCTGAGCTGATGGTGCATTCTGCCACGAAGTCATCCAGGGCTTGTGCTTTGATTGTAGGCCTGGGCTGGTACTGCAAGTCAAACTCAAATAGTTCGATGCCCACTTGGTCAGCCGTCCTGAAGCCTTTCGCTTGGCTAGGACAGCCCTGAGGAGCTGGATGGTTAGGACCGTAATGGTATGGGCTTGGAAATACGGCTTGAGCTTCCTAGCTGAGACCACTAAGGCAAAGGCAACTTTCTCCAGTTTGGGGTATCGGGTCTTGGCATCATAGAGGACCTTGCTAACATAGTAGATTGGCCTCTGCACTCCATATTCTCTTATCAATACTAAACTAATGGCCTCATCCTCGATCGAGATATAGGTACAACACGTCTCTTGGAAGTGACCGAGTGAGTAGGGGAGGCAAGGCAAGGTAAGACTTCAGTTCTTCGAAGGCATATTGACATTCTTCCATCCACTAGAAGTCCTTCAATTTCTTGATAGCTCAATAAAGGGCAAGCAGCAGTCAGCCGACTTCGACATGAAATGGCTAAGTGCAGCCACTCGGTCGGTAAGCCTTTGAGTCTCCATGACTGACCAAGGTGGTGCCATGTCAAGGATAGCTTGAATCTTTTCTAGGTTGGCCTATATACCCCGTTGCGTGACGACAAAGCCTTGGAACTTGGCCGAGGTGGCACTAAAGGCACGCTTGTTGGGGTTGAGCTTCATGTTGTACTTCTGCAAGGTGTCGAAGGTCTCGTCTAGGTCCGAGGTGTGTAGGTTAGCTTTCAGGCTCTTCACAACCATGTCGTCCACGTAGGCTTCGATGTTTCTCCTCATTTGCTGCTTAAAGATTCTGTTCACTAGACGTTGGTAGGTGGCCCCAACATTCTTGAGGCTGAAGGGCATGACCTTGTAACAGTATGTGTCGTGCTTGGTGATGAACAACATAGTTTCCTTGTCCTCGGGGTGCATCTTGATTTGGTTGTATTCAGAGAAGGCATCCATGAAACTAAGCAACTTGTACCCTGCGGTGGCGTCGATAATGTGGTCCATTCTCAACAAAGGAAAACTATCTTTGAGGCAGGCTCGGTTGAGGTCTGTGAAGTCAATACAGATCCACCACTTCTTGTTAGGTTTCTTTACCATAACCACATTGGACAACCAGTAAGGGTAATGTACCTCTCGGATGAAGCTGGTGTCGAGTAGCTTGTCAACTTCCTTTGCTATGGCTTTCTATCTTTTCGGTTCACAGTTCCTTTTCTTCTACCAAACTAGCCTAGAGCTCGGGTCCACACTCAACCTGTGAGTAATGACCGAAGGGTCAATTTCGGGCATGTCAGTGGCAGACCAAGCAAAGACGTAGGCATTAACTTTGAGGAAACTTACTAGTTTTGATAGGCTCTCTAGAGAGAGGTTGGACCCACCGCGAATCATTTTCTCGGGCTTGTCTTTGTCTAGGGGAATCGAGACGAGGTCCTCAGCCGGTTGACCTCAGCTCGCTGGTTCCTCCCTAAGGTCGAGGCCCTTTAGTAGTAGAGCTTCCTTGTTCTTTCCCTTTAGTGCTGCCACATAGCACTAGCGGGCAATTTGTTGATCCCCCTTGACGACTTCGATGTCGTGTTTGGTGGGGAACTTGAGAGCGAGGTGGTAAGAGGAGATGGCTGCCTTGAGTGTGTGGAGGGTCGACCGTCCAATGATGGCATTGTAGGGGAGCCGATCTTAACGACCAGGAACTCGTTCATCCTCGTCACCTGTCGAGGTTTCGTTCCTAATGTGACTGGTAGGGTGATTCTTCCCTTTGGTTTGACGACATTCCCGAAGAAGTCGATGAGTTCCACGTCAGCCAGCTAGAGGCGCTCGGGTGCCAGCTTCTTCTTCTCGAAGGCATTGTAGAAGAGGATGTCAGCTGAGGAGCCATTGCTGACCAATATCCTCGTCACCATGAAATTTGCGATGATGGCCGACACCACCAATGTGTTGTCATGGGGAATTGAGATTCCCTTCAAGTCCTCATCCATAACAATGAGGGCTTCGCTTTTCTTTGGCTTCTTGGGAGCCAGCCCCTGGATGTTAAGCTACCTAGCATAGACCTTTCGGGCTGAGGCCGAGGTGCCACCTGAGGTCGTACCCATGATGATGACATCGATGATGCCCACTAACTGCTGCTATTGTTGCGAGGATGAGGCACCGGCCTTGCCACCCATGTAATGCTTCAAGTTGTCGCGGCAGATGAGGGACTCAATTTCATTCTTCAAGTCATAACAGTCCTCGATGTCGTGGTTGGTGCCATGGTGGTATTTGCAATACTTCTTTGGGTTTACCCCTATTGGGGTTCCTATTCATCTTCTCATGCCACTTCACATACTCCCCTCCTTCCCTACTTGCATGAGGATCTGTGTTCGGGTGGAGTTGAGTGTCGTGTACTTGCTATAATCCAGGGCCGAGGCCAGTGGCTTGTTGTTGTTGTTGTCGTTGTCGTTATAGCTGTCTCCATTTCTTTTCTTCTTCTCTGGGCCTTCGCAGTGGTGGTCGACCTCTCCTTCTTGACGGTTACCGGCCAAGGCCTCCTTGGCGGCGATGTACTTTTGGGAATTCTTCAAAAACTCCACTTTGGACTTGGGCAGGGTCTTGGCAACGGAGCACTTGAGGGTTGAGGCCGGCAGGAGGCCATTGATGACTGCATACATGGAGACAATGGGGTCGAGGTCCCAGACCTTGATCTCCTCCTTCTTGAAGTGGTCGATGTAGGACCATAAGCTCTCGCCGCACTATTGTCAAACTGTCATGAGCGAGACGACGCTCTTCTGGCATCTCCAGCTGCTAATGAAGTGGGCGAGGAAGAGACTGGTGAACTGCTCCCATGAGTTGATGGACCGAGGGGGGAGCTCGGAGAACCATCGGTGGGCGGGCCTTTTGATGGTTACTTGGAAGGCCCGACACATCATGGCGTTGGAATACCCATAAAGGAACATGAGTGCCTTGAAGTTTTCCAGGTGGTCGTCCGAGTCGGATGTTCCATCGTACATCTCGAGCATCGATGCTTTGAAGTGCGGCGGGAGGGGTTTCGAGGTGATGTCGGCAGTGAAGCCATCCATTTTCCCGGATGAAGGGTTGTGGCTTGCTGAGCCATTGGCTTGGCTCTCCTTAACCTAGCAGAGTTTGTCTTTGACAACACCAAGCTATGCCTGCAAGTCAACGATCTTCTGGTCGATGGGGGCTTGGGCCTCGTCCTAGTCCTCTCGGACACGGAACGGGTCGGCCTTGTTCCCCGAGTACTCCAATGCAAGAGCGTTTCCATTTCTTCTAACTCATCGGTCGTTCAGGAAGTCTCGGAGGTCCAAGACACGAAAGGGAGAGGTGCGACGTCAGCCCTCAACCCTCGAAGGGGGGTTGTGGTGACCCGATCACCTAGGGGTGATCATTTCAGCTCAGCCCGGCTCGGCCCACACAAGCCCGGCCTGGAAATTCCAGGCTTGGGCCTAGGTTTTGTGTTCAGGCCCAGCCTGGGCCTGGGCCCACATCAAGCCCTCAAATTTTTGGGCCAGGCTTGGGCTTAATACTTCAAGCTCAGCCCGAGCCCGGGCTAGCCCGCATATACTTAAACTTGCAAATTTTGTGTATAATGTATACATATTATTTTACATTATATTATATATTTTATATATAAATATTATAACATGACATGTATAATTTATATATGTAATATTTTATATTATATAATGTATAAAATAAGTTTATATGCATGTTATGTCATTTAATATATAGATATATAATGTTTTACTTTACATATGAGTGACATTGGCCCGGAATCAGGCCCAGGCCAGCTCGGGCCCATATAGACCTAGGCCAGGGCTTATGATTCAGGTCCAAAACCCATAGCCGAGCCAGGCCCGGGCCTAAGCTATAGCCCTTATCATAAGTGCATAGCCCAGCCCGGGCCCGGCCCATGATCACCCCTATGATCGTTCGCCATCGTCCCAGGGGCTTTTTCATCGACAGCGATGTCCTTGGCCTCGGTGGTGATTGCAAGACTGCGCTGATTCATCCCCTCGTTGGATAAGGGGTCGGAGGTCCTCAGCGGCTGACTGGCACGTTGTCTACTGTTGGACTCTAAAGGGTAGGCCCAATTGGATCCAACTAGGCTGATAGCTAGCGGATCTAGAGACACTTGCCCGCCATGATGCCCCAGGCTTCCAAGGGGCGGCCACCCTGAGGGCGGCCTCCTACCGGGCGCCCCACCTCATCCAACCTCTGTGTGAGGTTGTCGAGCTAATCGAGGACCGCTTGGAATTGGTCCATTGTGACCAAGTTCTGAGCATTCCTGGTGTTTCTCGCCATTTGGCTGAAGCTTAGGAGTTAATTCTTAAGACATGTTTTTTAGAGTGTAAATTTAATCGAGGGAAGTCTTAGTGACGCTTCCCACAGACGACGCCAATTATTGCTGCCTAGGATGGGCCGAGGGCAACAAGGTAAATCATTTTCTGAGCCAAGGGATGATTGATGAGTCCGAGGTCCGTTGTGGATAAGGGCTGGTAGGTCAAACCTATAAAGAGAGAGAGGATGTCAGAGGCCCCAAGTGCTAACCTGAGGCGGAGACTCCGATGGTCAAGTTAGTACGAGTGTGACGAGAGGTGGACAAGGCCTGAGGTTGGGATGCTCAAACGAGGCCATAGGGGAGGCAAGGAAGTTCTTAGCAATCAAGAGTCCACATGCTCACCTTGGGGGGTCACCCCCTATTTATACTTGAGACCACCTAGAGGTAGGTGGACACAGACGACCAAGATGTGGTCCGGCCTTGAGGGCGTGGCCATCTGAGGTCGTCGCCTACAGTCGTGCTATTGGCCCTACACCGCACACCGGCCTCTGCTCTATGTGGCACTCTCATTGGATCCGCTCTGCGTGCCGCCTTCCGCCATGGACGTGCGTGCCATTGCAGTTCAGGATGGAATACCCCCCCCCCCCCTCGTAGCTATCAAGCTCATGGGTGGTGCAAGGTTGTTGTTTATTCAGTGAAGGCCCAAGACCTACCTCCTTAATGTTCTAAAACTTTGTACTTTGGGGCTAGTGCCACTTTTGTCTCCAAACTTTGAAACGTGATAATTTAGTACCCAAACCTTTAAAACGTATCAATCTATTACTTACCATTAACCAGCCCATTAACTAACCGTTAAGTACCATTTGAAAAGACACAAATAACCTTCAAGTGTCATCTAATTCTCTTTATTAACCATCCAACCATGCCTTAGTAACATCTCCCGTACTTTTAAGTTATTATTAACCGGAGATATTCCCGATACAGAGCGGATGTGACTGTGAAGCGCCCATTTGTGAGAGCAGATCCCTTCTCAAACGGACACTGATTTGGATTTGAAAGCTGGGCGTCCTAATTTTAAGGTCCAATATTTAAAAAGCAGGCAGTCTATTATTATCATGGCCTAATCCATGGGAGGGCGTGGTAACTTGCCACCTGTCCTAACCCACGGGTGACGTGTCGCCCTAAAGATTAACTTTAATACCTAAATACTGAGCCAATTAATCCCGACCATGTTTATCAATTCTCTTCCAAATACACCGGAATTGGTCGTATTCTAAATTTCTAACTTCTAAACAAAGCAAAAGAAATAACCAACCTGCCAGCCTAATACTGATCCCCTCTTCCAAAACGGGGTAATCAGCAGTTACTTCTTTACTAATTTTCTTTCTTTTACCATTAAATTTGTAATTAACAGTTATCAGAACGGTTTACTTTTTTCTTTTCATGTTGTTGTTGCAACTATTGAATTAACATCATCAATCAATACGCGCCTTTTCCTGTACTAAACAAATATAAATTTAATTAAACTAGGACCTATTGCACTAACAACAGAGAGAGAGAGAGAGCGCCCTGAGCTCGCCCTACATCAGAATTGAGAAAGAAAAAGATCGTATGGCCTCTCTCCTCTATTCTCGTTTTCACCTCCTCCTTCTACATCTCCTTTTCTTCCTCTTCCTCCGAAATTCATCATCATCATCATCATCGGTTTCAGCATTGGGTACAACCATAACCGATCCCCCTTCGTTGGTTGAGAGTGTGTGTACCAAATCTAAAGACTACACATTTTGTACGAAGGCTCTTAATTCTGATCCACGTTCCCCGTCGGCAGAAGTTACAGACCTCGCCCGCATCTCTGTGGAATTGGCTGAGAAAAACGCAACGGAAACCCTAGGATACATAAAGCAATTGCTGAATGGCACTAATAATAACAATAATACTGATGATAACCTGAAGAAAGCTCTCCTCCTGTGTGAGACCGAGTATGAGAATGGCGTTGCCTCCCTTCAGACTGCACTCAACAACCTAGAAACAGGCTCTTATGACGATGTGAACGTGCTAGCTTCGCTTGCCTATGAAGCCATTCAAGCTTGTGATAAGGCTTTTGGGGAAGGAAAAGTTCATGAGCCGACGTTGTCCCCCATGAATCAGAATACGATGCTGCTCTGTGACATGTCAACCGTCATCTCCAGTGTTATTTGATTGACCCACATTATTTGTTTCACCATCTCCACTCATCATGATATATACATATATAATTTTCAGGTTTCTGTCAAAACATTTTTAATAAAGTATCCTTGTTTATAGGCACTAGATGCATTGTGAGCATCCCACAAATGCGTATGTGTTCTTAGAAGCCAACAACCAATATATATAAGATGCCATTTCTCCTCCACTAATGTTTTCAATCCTATACAATGTTAAATTGGGCTTAATTATTGTCATCGAGTTGATCTCATTGATAAAGAATTGCTAGCTCGATTTATAAAGAGAAAGAAGAAGAAATTGTACTTTTTCTTTCCTCCATGTGGCTATACAACCTGGGGAAGATAGAGGGGTAGCCCATCCCCAATCTTATAAAGGCAGGACTCGACCCAATACTCCATTACAACCAGCTAGGAACCTTGCCAATTGAGCCAGTTGGCATCTTCAGACCAAATTGTACCTCTTGATGAAATCCAGAAATTTAGGGTTGTTTGTTTGTTTGTTTCCCCTCAATTCTACCTCCAGCATTTAAGGGTGAGTGAATTTTTACTTCCCCAAGTAGTAGCCAATCTCTTAAGCTGCTGAGTGCTGGCCAAATTCCTTACTCTTTGATCCAATGCGTTTCTCTCTTCTATAAGCATTTTTTGTTGGTATTTACTCGTTGAAATATCCAAAGGTTTTCTCAGAATATTTCCCTGCCAACGCATATATGTGTAGGAAGTGTAAAAGGATACTGCTCTTAAACAAGCAAGGATGGAATAGTTAAAAAACTTTTCTACATATTGAGAACATTGTAGAATTTCATCTTTTCTAAATCAAGTTAGCATGTATAGGGTTGTAGACATTCGGCTATAGGATTCAAATAATGTTTTCAAAATGTTATTGATTCCAACAGTTGAACCATTCAACCCGAGAACCGGTCATCTTATGTATGAAATGCATGGATGCTGATGTTACGCGATCTAGCTGCTCCCTGCTGGAGGTGATCTGGCTTCCAGGCGGACGGCGACAGTTGATCTGCAAGAGGATCAGAGAACCCGGGGTTGCTAGCCCGGTAAGGTCACTCCAATGCTTAAGTCAGTATACTTGTTGCGAGCTAAAAATAGCTTAAGAATGTAGAGAGCTAGAGAGCATATAAATCACGTGTACCTTGAACCACCGGGGGTGGAGCCTTTATATAATGGAGTCATCGCAGGTTTTACGGATCGGTTCCGGGATCCTTGTCACGATAGGATCCATTTCCGTGTAAGTTGGAAGATAATGCTAATCGGGCGGGGAGATAATGCTAGCTGTTACACGGCGTGATCTCGTGAAGCCCGGGATCCATTGGAGGGGTTTTCAGGATCACCACGTAGTGGCGTGTCAGTATCCCCGAACTGATGTCTTTAAGTCCCGAACTGGGTTGAATGCCGAAGTGCCTTGGCATCGAGGTGTTCTTGTTGCGATCTGGTATCGAGTCGATCTCGTCTCAAGGTGAGCTTGTCCCGAGGTCATTTTAGCTCGGGGTGGTTGGGTACCCGAGCTCGATCTGCTGCGGACTAGCTATGTTAAGCTGAGTTGTCATCTCTTGGTCAGGTCGTGTCCACGTGTCCCCTCTTTACTAGGTCGGGCCAAATCACCCTTCATCAATTGCCCCCCGCTCCCCGAGCCAGGGGTTTCGACCTGGTGTGGGGAGTTCATGACAAGTGGATTTGGCCTGAGTTTCGGGCGGCTTGTCGGACGAATCGCTGGTCGGACTTGTTCAGCTATCTGGCTCAACCAGGAGTAACCCAGGTCGCGTCTAGTTTACGCGCGGACGTCACGCGATCTATAAACTCCGCGGATGTCAAAAAACGCACTAAACCGATTTCAACCTCGGGGGTCGCGCAGCCGGTTTTCCTAGGAGCCGTTAGATTGCTTCAATCTCGATCGTTGATTTTCGGAGATACCGGCTATAAATAGGGGGCCCGAGACTCATTTGCTTCTCCACAAATTCACAAATCTTCATTCTGAGGTCACGTTCAAGCTTCTTAGCTTGGTTTCTCCAGTCCAATGTCTTCTTTCAGTTCGGTCTTTATTTGGTGAGTCTTCCCTAGCTCTCCTTTTTTGATTTGTCTTTTCTTCGTAATGTCTAGTTTCGATAGTATTTTAGAAGAATGCGGTGATTCCGCAGGGGCCGAGGTGGGTACCTCGGCTCAGGTCATAGATCGCTTCACCAAAGAAGTTACTTCGAGTCAAGGAGAAGTCCGCAGTCCTCCCGAGGTGGAATCACTTCGGGAGGCGTGAGAGGCCTGAGGTGGTCTAGCGTCCACCTCGCATCGAGTTCGGCAGCCAGACAACTTTGGTCCATCGACGATGACCGCAAACAGGCTCTAGACCTTAGTAGCTCGGTATAGGTTTCCGAGCGACCTTGTATATAGCCTTCCCTTGGGTAATTTTCCCTGGGAGCACATTCACGACAAGATCATGATTTTAGAGGAACAACTCGCGGCTGGCCTTCGTCTCCCACTTCACCCCCTGATCATAGAGGTCATAAGGCTCTTCAATATCACCATAGATCAGTTACATCCGAACTCCATTCGTAACCTAGTAGGAACCATCTCGCTCTTCCATGATTATAACCTGCCCCTTGACCTCGACATCTTCTCTTCCATCCTTTCAATAAAAAGAAATTCCTCCTGTGTTCTACCCGAGCACAGGCGGACTTACTACTTATCCCCACGTCCGGGCTACAAGCTTTTACACGAACTCCCGAACAGGGTCCCGACCTGGAAAAGGGGCTACTTTTTAGCCCGTTACACTGAGGGTGGCCTTTCTCGACCCACTGGATGTAAGATAGTGTATGCTTAGCAGTCCACAACCCAAGCCGAACACATTGCCGTAAGTGAGGCTGCCTAATGAATGAAGGTGTTCATTCTGGAATTTGGAATTCCGCACATCACCCATTTCACTGTTGTGTGACAACACTAGATCTACGGGAGATTGATGTTAGAAGGTAGCATCAGCGGAGAATGTGGCAGACCCATTGTCTAAGCCACTGACACAGAAAGTCTTTGAGAAACACGAGGAAATTTTGGAACTCCGGCTTGTACCCGATTGGACCTAAGTGCAGGTGGGAGTTGTTAGACAGTGTATGCCCTTAGCTCCAATCAGAATGATGTACCTTATGACCTTTAATGTAAATGAATAAAGTACATATTTGATTCATGTTATTATGGTGTGTTTCTGTGTAATACCCTTAAATTGGACACATATGAGACTCGTGTTAGTTTAGAATCTTCATAGCCGTTGGATAGATCTAGGGAGATTTATCCTGCCAAGGCTGACACTGATGTGTCGCCAAGTTGATTGGGGTGGCTTGTCTCAGCTGCCATGGTGAGACCTGAGGTACATGCATTGTGGGTTTTCTTGAAACCCTAAACCGGACCAGAATTCCAATATTGCCCTAGACCTTGGAGATTGATGGGCAAAACTGGAATGTTACACCTAACCCCTAAACTCGATTATGATACTGCACTAGGTGTTGGATCGGGCTATCTTTGATATGCCAATCAGGGAGATCCTTAGAGGGGGTCAAAACCTGGGTATGTTGGGACAGTTTGAGAATTCATCTAAGTGGGTGATCATAGTGACAGGATCAGCCCCCTTGTCGGACAAAGTGAATGATCGGGGATGCACTCTCTCTGATGGAAACCAAAGCTGCCGGTAGCTGATTTCAATCTTTGAAATTTGTTTTGCAAAATATATTTATATAAAGATACATATATATATATATATATATATTACGGTTTCAAAATGTTTGCAAAAGGTTTTAATTCCCGGGATCCATGTGAGTAGAGAGTGCAGCACTGTTCCTTGAATCCAAGGGAGAGGTCCTCTCTTGTCGGGCAGTGTTTGATCATTATGGACTGAGAGGTTAAGTGTAAGACCATTGAGGGTAATACCTGATGGGCTAATCTTGCATCTGCCCACAGTCCTTGGGTTTTTATAAGGTGGCTTGACCCAGGGACCACTTAGTGTAAGTGTTGGGCCCATTAAGAGACCATGGTGATGGGCTCAGGGGTTCACTATTTCCTACAGTGAATTCGGCCAGACCTTGTAACAGAGGCTGGGCCGAACCCATGTGGCTGATGTGTAGATCAATGTTTGGGTCCCACGCAATACAAGGATATCCAACTGGGCAGCAGTTTGAAGGATATGTGAGCACATGAAATTAATGGGCCTAAAGCCTAGTTTGAACTGGTATAATATGATTATTTAAAGAGCAGCAGTTCTGGGATTTAGATCAGCAGATAGGATAGGAAGTTATCCCTATCCACTCAGAGAGTCCAGATCCAAATAAAGATTTGGATTAGGAAACTCCTAATAAGATTAGGAGGGCTGATCCTTATCTATAGATAAGATAAGGATTTATCCTTATCTCCTAAAGAGAGTCCAGATTCAAATAAGGATTTGAATTAGGAAACTCCTAATGAGATTAGGAGAAGCTCTCTTTAGGCTATAAAAGGAGGAAGGGGGTGAACCCCAGACACAAAATTCAGATTACAGAGACAAGAGAGAAGACAACTCCAGTGAGACTGACGCCATCTTCTGCTCTTGCCTTCTCCTCCTGCTGCCATCATTGCCCAGTTCGTTCTCCACTTGTAGGAGCGATCAAGAAGCGTTTTTTATATCAGTTTTTGGTTAAAAACTGATCTGAAGTCGTGCTCACTCACCCTCCATCGAATTCTTGCTAAAGAGTTCGGTTCTTGGGAAGAACCACCTACTGATTCTGCTCCACCCTACGCTGTGTCATCTTCAGTGGGAGCAATCTTTGGTGTTTTCCTTGGGCATTAACACCTTCGTTAGGAGTTACTGTTACTCCGTATCAGGTATATCCCTCTCCTACCTTTTGGTTTTCAGATCTGGTCCACTTTAGGGTTCAAGACTGATCCTTGAAAATGTAGTTTTCTAAAATAGGGAATGTGATTCCCATATGGAAGAGAGAAAATTTTGAAATTTAGCCCTACCTACCTGTAGGGTTCGGCTATCCATATGATGGATCTCTCATCCCTTCACTGGAGGGTGGCCATCCAGGATCCCGGTGTCAGGCTGGACTTGAAGACAAGGGAAGCGCTCCAATCCTGGGCGGAGCTCGATCTCAAGTTTGTGGACTATGTGACCGAGGACAAGCTCATGTAGGCCGGTCTGAGTCCTTGTAGGTTGTTACTTTTGTACTTCTTTTGTTTTATTTTGATGTTGTTTCTGACTTTTTGCTTATGTTATAACAACCATGAAGCTTCCTACGAATGAGCTCCTCGAAAGGATGAAGGGGAAGAAAAAGCGAGCTGTCAAAAAACCTCGCATTGAGTCTCCGCAAGCTACCGTCCCTGAGCCCGAGCAGCCCTCTACTGTGCAACCTCCAGTGATCGATCTGATCGACGAGGAACCTGCAAGGGTCTCCCCGCCCCACGTGCCCGAGGAGGAAACATCTTCAGAGCCCGCCCCTGCTTCTATCACTTCTTCGGGCAGCAAGAGGGTAGTTCAGAGCATCCTAACTCCGAAGTACAGCCTCCTCAAGAGCAAGAGCACGGTATACGCTGAGGAGGTCGCCAACTGGGCTGAGCTGTCGGTCGTTTAGCTCAGAGCTCGAGCTGTTAAACAGTTTGTATGCCCTTAGCTCCAATCAGTATTTGTGTACTTTAGATATTTAGTGTAAATGAATAAAGTACATGTTTGATTCATTTTGTGTGGTATGTTTCTGTGTAAGACCCTTAAACTGGACACTTAATGAGACTCGTGTTAGTTTAAAATGTTCACAGCTAGTGGGTCGATCTGGGAGACCTATCCTGATAAGGCTGACACTGATGTGCCGCCAAGTTGGTTGGGGAGGCTTGTCTCAGCCGCCAGGGTGAGATTTCCAGTATTGCGCTGGATCTTGGTGATGAGTGGGCAAAACTGGAAAGCTACACCTAACCCCTAGACTCGATTATGATACTGCACTAGGTGGCCGATTGGATTGTCTTTGATATGCCAATCAGTGAGATCCATAGAGAGGGTAAAAACCTGGGTATGTTGGGATGGTTCATGAACCCATCTGAGTGGGTGATCATAGTAACAGGATCAGCCCCTTTGTCGGACAAAGGTAATGGTCGGGGATGCACTCTCTCTGATGGAAACCAAAACTGCCGGCAGTCGATTTCAACCGTTGGAATCTTGTTTTGCAAAATGTATTTATAATATATATGTACGGTTTCAACTTGTTTGCAAAAAGGTTTTGATTCCCGGGGTCCATCCTAGAGGAAAGTGCAGCACTGTGCCTTGTAGTCGACGAAGAGGTCCTCTCTTGTCGGGTAGTGTTTTGGATCATTATGGGCTGAGTGGTTAAGTGTAAGGCCGTTTAGGGTTATACCTAATGGGCTAATCTTGCATTTGCCCACAGTCCCTAGGTTTTTATAAGATGGCTTGGCCCAGGGACCACTTAGTGTAAGTATTGGGCCCATAGAGTCCATGTGATGGCTCAAGGGGTTCACTGGGCTTTCCAATGATTTCGGGTAGGCCTTGTAACAGAGGCTGGGCCGAACCCATGTGGCTGATGTGTAGATCAATGCTTGGGTCCCACACCATACAAAGGAGCCCAACTAGGTAGCAGTTTGGAAGCCTATTGAGCACTTGATGCATATTGGGCCTAAAGCCCATTTTGAATTAGGCTGATTTGATCAGTCACTTAAAGGGGCGGATCTGAGGTTAGGTCAAGCCAAAAGGATTGGGTCTTAACCCTATCCACTCATGGAGACCAAATTCAAATTAGGATTTGAATCTGGTAACCTCCCGATAAGATCAGGAGTGGGCTGATCTAATCTGTGGATAGGATTGAGAATACTCTTTATCCAAATACAGATTTGGATTAGGATAACTCCTAATCAGATTAGGAGGTTTCTTAATCACTAAGAAAAGAGGAGAAACCCTAATTTCGAATTATAAGAATTTGAACCTTAAGGGTATTCGCAGAACACACTGCATCTTGAGATAGGATCTCAGAGAAAACCCTAGAGAGAAGAAATCTATTCACTTCCTTCTGCTCTAGCCATCTCCTCCAGCAGCCGCCGCCATCTACTGCCAGTTCGTTTTCTCTGTAAGGGAAAGATCAAGAAAGGTTCTTGATATCAATCTTTGCTGAAAGGTTGATCGTGTGTGGTGCTCATTGCTTCCATCGAGTTCTTCAGTAGGACCTAGTTCGTGGGACGAACACTGCTGGTTCTGCTTCATTATCACTTTGTCATCTTCAGTGGGAGCAGTTCTTGGGAGTTTCTTTGGGCGTGAACACCAACATTGGGAGATATTGTTTCTCTGGATTAGGTATATCCCTTCCCTTCTCTTTTGGTTTAGATCTGGTTCGGTTTTGGTTCAAGTCAGATCCTTGAATACTGTATTCTAAATTTAAGGAATATGATTCCCAGTTGGAAGAAAGGTAAGAAATTTTTGAAATTCGCCCACACATTTCACACTCTTTTGGCATCCATATGATGGATCTTACCATTCTTTCAGTGGTATCAGAGCCACTGGTTCGAATCTTGAATCAAATAAAATCTGATCTGAACCTGCGCAAATGGGCAGAAGGTGTTCTACCCGGATTAGCGCAGATTGAATTTTATTCTAGAAAATTGTTTCTGGATGTGGGGTGATTGATCTGAAATTAATTTTATAAATCTGAAATTGATTTAGAACTGTTCTTAATTTATTTCTTGATTTATTGGGCTGTTCGTACATGGAGATCGAAGTGCAGTTTTAGCGCAGAATGTCTGCGCATTCTATTGGCAGTATTCTATTCATTCAGCCTGTAATTATTTTTTTTTCTCTCTTTCTAGACTGAATGTATAGGATTCAATCAAGTTGTAATTAATTAATAGAAATTAGGATTTCTGTTTTTTTATTTTTTGATTGAAGTTGGCGGCGGTGCTGGAGATTCGCAGATATCACTATCGTAATCTACGTTTTTGCAGTTTATGAAACTACAACCTTGTGTTCTAATCTCTGTTTTGCAGGTGGATTTGGTACGAACAGCCCCATATCTGATTTATGATTGCCTGTAATCAGAATTGTTAATTTCAGATCTTTCTTGAAATTGATTCTTGAATTGAAAATTAGTTTCAGACCATTTCGGATCAGATTGGACCAAAACAGTTTGGACCGAATCTAGGGTTCGAAGGAGACTGTTTTCAGCCATATTTTCTCCCACTTTGAGGTCTGAAACTAATGTTTAATTGTAAGAATCAATTCGGCCCAACCTGTAAAGCCCAGTTTTAAAGAGTTAAAACTACACAAGCCCACTTTTCTGTGAAAGCTATATGGGCCGAACTGCAAACCGCTATTCAGCCCATATACCTAGATAATGTTAATTGTTAATATTATGGACTTTTAAATGGGCTTATTAATGGGCTTTACAGCAAGTGATTGATTGGATCAATTCTTCCATTGCATGTGATGTATGGATGTATGATGTGCTGCGACCATGAGCCATAAGCACTTGGCCCATGATGATGCGATAGTGGCTCTTGCGCACACCATGGTTGAATGCACATCATTGCCATGGTGTCCCTTACGGTCATTGGATGACCCCTCCCGTCGTGGTGGGCCCCACAATCCTGAAAAGGGACACGTGCAGAAACCCTAGCCGATTTGGGCCACGAGAAATCTGACTTTATGAAAGTCAGTGGGAGCCATTTTGGTTTGACCTAAATTAACTAGGGCGTAATTTTTTTGTTCCCTCCAGCAATATGAGTGCATGTGATAGGGAGATTCATGTGATGAACTCTCTAAAGGCCTTCCGTCATTAGCACGATGATGGGTCCTTCAGTAATGAGGAAACGCACCATAAAATTGGGCTATCCATTTGCTGTTGGATCTATCAGAGTGTTCCATAAGATGATAGGGGCGTCATAGACCGATGTGGTAGGGGCTTCACCAGAAAATGGGAACTCTCTCACAATACCTTGGCTTAAATCGAATATGATGGGTGAGCACTCACTGAATAGAAAGGTTTACCCTAAAATGGCTATGAACCTTGTCTGACAAAGGCCAAAGGGAAAACTCATACGATGAGTGGATGTGATCCTTCACAGAAAGCTGGTGGGGTTATGCAGCTAAAACAATTGGCTCCATGCACCCTATGTGATTTCCCACATTTCCAGAGACCTTTCGTCGTCTTCGTCACTGAGATGGGAGGGAAATCTCAGAGATGAATAAATGGAAATGGAACATAGATTAAAAACCATATCTATGTAGGTTAATTGAATCAAACTACGGTTGTGGACTAACGCTTTGTTGTTTTACCAGAAAATGGCAAACAGTCAATTTGCAAATCTTCACAACGATAATAAGCTTAAGGGCCCAAACTATGCCGACTGGTACCGAAACCTTATGCTGGTCCTGACTTCAGAAAAGTTAGATAAGGTGGCAAAGAATCCTACACCGGAACGTCTGGGAGATAGGGCTTCAAAAGCACGCAGAAGGGACTACCAAGAGTGGGAGGAGAAAAACTCCCTAGCCCACTGCTATATCATAGCCTCTCTAGATAATCCGATATAGAGGCAGTTCGATCAGATCAAACTCGCCAAAGACATATTGGATAGTCTAAAGACTATGTACGAAGAGCAGAATCATTCTACTCGCCAAAAGGTCCTAAAGTAGTTCATGACTGCACAGATGACCAAGGGGCAGCAAGTTCATGACCATTGTCTCCGGATGATGGGTTACATAAACGAGCTGGAGGTCCTTGGCTCCGGGCTAGATCTGGTCACACAGATAGACGCCATTCTTAACTCCTCGCCTCCGTCCTTCAATTTGTTCATCATGAATTTTAACAAGAACAAGCTGAACGTCAACTTGCAAGAGCTCAGCAATATGTTGCAATGAGCCGAAGAACTGATTAGGAAGGATGAGCTGATAGCCATGCTTGTTGAAGCTGGAAAATCTAGCAAGAAGAGGAGGGCAAAGAGAAAGCCCCAGAAAAAGGCCACCAAATCTAAGAAATAAAAGAAAGACAAGGCATCCGATGTCTATTACTTTTGCAAGTAGGCCGGCCACTAGAAGAGGAACTGTCTCGCCTACCTAGAATCTAAGAGAGGTAATATCGAAACTTGTGTCACAGAGACTAATATGTTAGTTACTTCTGTGTCCTGGTGTGTTGACTCCAGGGCTTCAAATCATGCGTGTAATTCACTGTAGGGGTTCAAAGTAAGCAGAAGGCAGAGTGAAGGGGAAGTGACGCTTTACTTGGGGACTTCTGTAAGTGTTGCAGCTACGGCGATAGGAACTATAGAACTAGTCTTTAGAGAAGGAATTCTTGTACTTAAGGATTGTCTTTATGTATAGAACTTAAGAAGAAATTTGATTTCTGTTTCCAAACTGTGTGCTGATGGATATACTATCTATTTTAGTAATATGATTACTATTAAAATGAATAATAAATTCATCGCATGCGGGGAACTGGAGAATGGTCTCTATGTTCTACGTCCTTCTCTAGAAAATAACTTAGTCGAAACTACGTCGATCGAAATCCCCAAGAAAAGAACTCGTGATATAGTTAGTCCCACGTGCCTGTGGCATTACCGACTTGGCCATATCGGTATTGACCGAAACACAAGGCTAGTAAAGGATGGTCTTATGGATTTTCTAACCGTAGAATATCTTCCCACTTGTGAGCCTTGCTTTCATGGTAAGATGACAAAACAGCCATTTAATGGTAAGCCTGAAAGATGTACAAGCACGCTTGACCTTATACATACTGATGTATGTGGTCCTCTGAGTGTTAGGACTCGTAACCAACATGTGTATTTCATCACCTTCACCGATGATTACTCGCGGTATGGTTACGTGTACCTAATGAGACAGAAGTCCGAATCCTTTGAAAAGTTCAAGGATTCAGACAAGAAGTCGAGAAACAGTTAGGGAGAGAA